>NC_083763.1:28192774-28447774 GCF_963514075.1 Conger conger | reverse complement strand
AAACTAAGGAAATTAATCACAAAAAAAAACGTTTTAGTGAAATGTTTGCATTTGCTGAAAGCCTCAACAATCAGGAAATTAAATTGATCAGCCCTAACGCTGACATCAGCCTGCTCTCCATCAAAGTATCAGCACAGATCTCTGACAACATGCTATAGCCCTGTAGTTTATATTGAGTTTGTGCAGAACAAGTCATTCTCCTGTATGCATATTATTATTTAGATTAATTCAACAGAGCAAAATGAATTGTATATATATGTTACTTACAACATTATCATATTCCTATACTGAGAATCAAAGTGTGGGTGACACTATCATTGTGTGACCGTGAATGCAGCAGTTAGGCATGGCTTTAATTTCTCAATTACTGTTGGACAAATATTAACAATTGTGTATAGGCTCATATACTGTACATACATACTGTGGGCTATATATATCTGCTTCTACACTTTTATCCAGAACGACATACAGTAGGCCTAGAAGAATGAGATCATAATAATATACACTCTTTAATCTACAATATACAATCCAATGCTACCACAGGCACATTTCTCATTTTCATTTTGTTCAATTAATTTCTATTTCAGTGACACAATGCAGTCAACTCAATCTACATGCACTATTGTAATACAACAGAAATTCCAATAGCACTACTGGCAATCATATAGGAGCAATGCATGTCAGCAGTATTACAAAATAAATGTCAATACTTTTCACACTTCTTGAGCAACCCTATATGTAATTAAAAAGATAATATCTAATACATTTTGCCATGTGCAGAGAAGGTCCCTATCTCAGCATCTATCACATAGTTCTGTGATCGCTTGTCTAGCTCATACTGTATGTCCATTTGTAACAACACATAAATGGCACAGAACATCTGCATTGGGTTAAGTTGGTCTGGGTGGGTTAAAAACACAAACAAATTATTGGACACCACATTAGCACAGTGCCAAATGTTTTTATTGACACCCACATTGAACCACCAAAACCATATTGATGCACCTTCATTGTAGATGACAAAACAATCAAATATGTGCCATTAGCAGAGGACACAATTGTCAATTCCATGAGTACTGTTGTCACCAAAATAAGGCCGTAAGGGTCTCCTGGCTCTTAAAGGGACAGCGTGCTTAAAAGTACTGTATGTATCAGGTGTGGTGACATGAAATTAATGCATGAAGTAAAATTTACTGCAGGCCAAGCATGACAGACTGGAATTTTTTGTTTTTTCAACTAATGTGTTGAACATATCAATTCAAGAATGCCTGCGGTGTATATAATGAGCTAATGCATGCTATAAAAATAAACTTTTCTTCATTTTATTTTTATTTTTATTCAACTGCCAGTGTGTGGGAAAGAAATTAACGGCACAAGATATTTAGAATGCTGAAGATAAAATAAAAAGAAAATGAGACATAGATGTTTTGCAGAAAAAGTCCCAGAACATAACCAACAAGTTCTGATGTGACAGTACCATGTGTACAAGCTGTCTTGCTCTGTAATACCCGTCATTAGAGGGAGTGGGGTCAGTTTGTAGCACCCTATAGAGTGTAACAGCCCTGAAAATTGACAGTAATGATGTACCCCTGGGATTGGCACTCTCGCCCTCCCTGGAGGAAAGGTCACTGACCCTCCCTCCACCCCCACCTATACACATATGCGCACTGGTTTGTTTAACCTTTGTTTATGCACTACCATCAAAGTTGCCAGTCCATACAATGTCCATTAAGCCCAATCTCTGGCCACTAAACTGCTAAACCATGAACCCCCCCCCTCTCACCCTTACCCTGGATCACCGGCATTTAGCTCATGGGAAAATAATGTAATCTTTGCCAAGAGAGTCGAGGACATAGGACTAGAGGAAGGAAATGAGAAAAGCAAGAGGCAGAGGAGAAAAGCAGTCATTACAATTAACGCAATTAGCATTTATGCTATTTCATTAATCGGTTTTGCTTTATTAAGAACACTGAGCAGTCCTCTGTGAGTGAGAAGTGGGTGAATAGTGTGTTGATAGAACTGAGTTCTAAACACAACATGCTTCATTAAATTTGCATCAGTAATTTGAATATCGTTCAGGAGCTCCATTCCTTCATGTCCCTGTTCTGTTTTGAAACATACGGCATGTTGCCTTTTGAAATACAGTGAGCTCCATAAAGTTTGGGACATTTTTTTCCTTGATTTGGCTCTGTAGACCACAATTTTGGATTTGTAATCAAACAATTCACATGTGTTTTAAGTGCACGTTCTCAGCTTTTATGTCAATTTTTATATACTTGATCTGTAGAAATTCCAATAGTTTTTATAAATCTTTTATTTTATATTTAATACACATAGCCATCTATTCCAGGGCAGCACAATATTTGGCATATAATAATGTTATGTAAATGAAAGTATTCATGTAGTCATGTTTAGTACTGTCGCATATCCTTTGCATGGAATGACTGCTTGAAGTCTGTGATCCAGACATCGGCAGGTGCTGAGTTTCTTCTCTGCCTATGCTCTACCAGGCCTGTACTACACCAATCTTCAGCTTCTGCTTCTTTCGGGTGCTATTTTCTCTTCAGCAAATTAAAACATTAGTGAAATGTATGAAATATTTAGTTAAGCATTTAGCTAAATGTATATAACATTTAGTTTTATACATATTTAGCAAAATGTATCAAATATTTAGTTTTTATTAAATAATGTGCAAATGTTCCATTTACCCATAGTTTATCTAGGATTATAGCATGGCTGGAACACTATATTCACCAATGAGCATCGAGGACTGGAACTATCCATTTTATAAGAATGTATAACAAGGGCTGGCAATGATTAGAAAAGCACTATTTTTATGACAGGCATTATTTTGCACATTGTGTTAGAGGCCTTTCAAAGTGTTTTAGTTATGAGCTGCTTGCAGACTTGGCTTGAGACTAATGGTGACATTACTCAGGTCTTATCTAACCACGACAGGGCTGCCTAACAACAATAAAAACATAACAATGCATGAGCTGGTGTGTTTCCAGGAGGGAAAATATAAATATGTGTATGTATGTATGAATTTCTCTTCAAAAAGGGACAAGATACGGAGCTTTGTGCCAAATCATTTTTATTGAGGCTGGGTGTGAGGCTGTAAAAACCTGCAAATACAAGCTTATCCAGCTGAGCTTAAGAGCTTATCAACCAAAAGTGCTACGGGGAAGCTGGCTACTGCTATACACTTTTGACATTTAGTTTTTTAAATTAATTCATTTATGTATTGAATAAGTTTATTTAGTGTGGTCAGTCTATCCTCCAGAGGCTGCATTGGGCCACAATGGGACCGGCTCCTATGTTGTTTTAATGGCTTCTGCCCCCTCATTAGGGGACACCCGAAACCCCAACAGGGGGGCTGTCACTGAGTGACTGAGAGGGGCAATTAGCACAGGGGTCCCCTGGGAGGGCGGCTTTTACGCGGGTGCGCGTGTGCGCGCAAGCAATCATCCTCACGTTGCACATAGAGCCGCGCATGTGCTCTGTCAGTGGATGACAGAACCATCGCTCATATTTTGCCTTGATGGCATTAGGAGTGCCACCGCGTAACCTCACAAAATGATGTCGATACGTATTTTGAAAGGAGCCAGTGACATCTCTCTTCCTTCGGTGGCTGTGATGAAGTGCTCTCCCCGGCCAGGGGAGAGGAGTCCCATTTGTCTGAATCACATGTTTTCCATCATGTCTGTTCTTTGTGTCATGGGTTTAGGGGGGGTGGTATGTGTTTGTTGGGGGCATGGTATAGCACCAGGGTGCTGGCCTCTGTGCCCCTAAAAACCAACCACACATCATGATGCTGAGGGTGATGCTGAGGGCAACCCACTTTGCAGGCTTTTCCTGTCTATACAGAAGGTTGACTAAAACCACCCTGAGAAAACTTGAGCCCAAGAAGTAGGCTACTAGTAGAAAGAGAAGACCACGCTCTGTGTGATAGAGAGGCAGGGAAAAGGATTTAATCCACTGAAGCTGGGTATACACTGTGTGATGTTTGCCATTATTATGCAGTCGCAGACAACATTTCCAAATCGTAGAAGAATCTTTGTTGTGAGCCAAAATCGGCTGTCTTGGATCTCTCAGTGTGACATATTCACAGACGGCCAATTGAGTGAATCTCATGAGTTGAGTTGAAATTCTGTTGCACAGCTGTGCACAGCATTCTATTCTATTCTATTCTATGAAGACTGGCATGGTCAGATATTTTAGGCCAAAATAGTGAAATGTGACAGGTGGTATGATTACAGACAATGGAAGTCTAATGCACAACCAATAGAAGCATCGTAATACAATATATGACGTACTGTAAACTATACATGTTGCACTCTATCCACGATAATGACACATTGTTTTAACATGAATTAATTCAGTCTCTATTTTGGAGTGTCACCTTCAATACTAAATTATTACTTGCATGTGGATAAAGTAGCCTTGGCTAATTAAGGGCACCGTTAAAATTGCATCGCTTTTGCTACCTTTCTCAAACTGTTTTGCATCCCGAATAAATAGGCAATAAATAAATTGAGACACCCTTCAGTAACAATGTAGCAAATGTCTAAAAGAAAAGCGAGAAACCGTGTTTAGAATAACTTTTATATGCAAAAACCACCACAATTAGTCTAGTTTTTGCTCCGCCATCCTTCCATTCTGTGTGTGGATGTCAAATGACGTAGCCACTGAAATCGTAGGATGGAATCTCCGCTCATTACAGAATTATTGGATCTTACCGCACAATGTGACTGCAATGAAAGCTGGGATATTGTCGGGGCTACATCGCACAGCGTGACATGTACCAATCATAAAAGACGGCTGATATCACACAGTGTGCAGCCAGCATTAGTCAACATACACTTTAATCCCATTCCTGATTATGTGTATCAATCTGCAGCTCTGACAGACCAATGAAACCAAGTTTCTTTTAGTTTGCCAAAGGAAAGAAGAATGCAGCTGAAGATACTCATGTAATTCCAAAATATTTACTCCACACACTGCTGCCGAGTGTATGTTTGCATTTGTCTGAGCAAATGAGTATTTATTTGTGTGTGTTTGCTTCTGTGGGTAAGAGGTTGCAGTGGGTGAGTAGGCTGCTAAAGCAGCAGAAGACCAATAAGTAAAAAAAAAATAAGTATAATAAATACCTAATAAAGTGCTCACAGAGACCTATTGGTATTCTGCTGCTGTAGCCTATCCACTTTTGATTTGACACGTTGTGTTC
Organism: Conger conger; assembly: GCF_963514075.1. NCBI lineage: Eukaryota > Metazoa > Chordata > Actinopteri > Anguilliformes > Congridae > Conger > Conger conger. Next base: position 28,442,547 of record NC_083763.1, on the reverse strand, counting down.
AGAGATGCTCTTCTGCATACCACTGCCATATTGCGTGGTTATTTACATTAATGCCACCATCCTCTCAGCTTCGACCAGTCTGGCCCGTCTCCTCTGAGGTCTACAGGTCTACCAAATACATTGCTCAGAGTGAGCACAATGCGTTGTTAATGAGAGAGATCATTGTGGATAGGCAACAGCAGCAGAAGAGCAATGAGTCAAAAAATAAGTCTAATAAATACTTAATAAAGTGCTCAGTGAGTGTATATACTGTATGAACAGAAATTTTCTTTCAGGGGGCCCAGAATTCCTAACTATGTGTGGGTGTGTGTGACTCCCAGCGAGGTTATGGGAAGGCATCCTTGCTTTGTCAGATTCCTCCTTGCTTCCTCTCTGTAGGACCCTGGCTCCCTCACCCCTCATTGGTATTACCCATCCTCTCCTTTCTTCACTCTGTTCTGAAGAAGAGGAGAGCTTGCATTTTTAATGACATTATCCTCAGCACAGTTATATAACTCGCACTCCTGACGGAAGAGATAAAGGATTCTTCTGGAACGCCTCTATTTCTCCTGCTGCCTCCCTTCTGTGATAATATACCCAGATGTGCTTGTTTTTCTGGACGGTGATTCGGTATCATGTACTGGTTTCTGGGGATCTGCGGCATGACTAAATGCTGGACAAAACTGATAAATAAATCATTAAAATATTCACTTATTTATATAGGCCCTAGTCAGTGTATAAATACTTGTATTCATGTTAAGGCCAAGAATTGGATGCCATTTAAAAAAATATGGACACAGACATGAAGTACAGCTCAAGTATCTAGGTGGACACTGAAAAAATGCTTTATTCGATACATTTTTTACATCAGTTTGTTACACAAATGTTTTTTAGGCTTTCTCAAATGAAAATGTGAGAAATTGAGAAAACGTAAAAAAAGGTTTATCCACTGAAATAATCTTTTCAGTGTACATGAAAGAGGCACATGACTCCTTATTCTGTTGCCTGGGTCTACTTGATAGAAGATTTTTGAAATCTGTGAACAGACTCAAGGGAATGACTGCAGTTTACCCCACAGTGCCCCAGTGTAAATTAATAATGTAGACAACAAATCTCTTGCATTATTAATCCCTCATCCCATTCATCACACGACATAAAGCTCTGACATCTTCTCTGTTCTTGTGGCTTGTCCTTTGTTTGAGTCAAACACATGGTTTGCTTTGAAAACACGCATTGGAAAAGAATTAGTTTAACAGCTAAGTTAGGCCTTTCAAAGCCCTTTTTATATTTTCATATTCGCTGTTGATCAAAGTTACTTAGGCAATTTTAAAGAGTGTAGTAATTGCGATTGGCATTACATAGAGAGTTGCATTTGCTTTAATCAAACCCTGTGATGCTGCGGATTTCAAATATGCAGTACCCCCTGCTTCACTCAGTGTGCATTAACGCTCATTTAAAAACAAATCCAAAAATTTGACTCATTGTTTTGAAGCGCTGGGAAAAATAGAACATGTTTATACAAAACTATCCACAACATCATGGAACAGATGCATCTAATGTGAGATTGGCCATTACCCAACACAGGATAGTTCTACTCCAGTTTGAATTGTGATGGTGACTTCATTCATTAGAGCATATGTGAATGTACATTTTGATAAATAATTATATTCCAGACAAACTATATTTTAAGAGACAGTTAGACTTGATAATACTGAAAAAGTATGAAAATGCCAGGGCACTGATTTGCAACAGCACATATATGCTGAATCATTCACAGTCCTTTTGTAAGGATGGCTTTGCTGAAAATGTTCCCTTTTGTTTCACTGGAAAAAAGGAACCATGGGAAGTATTTTTGTACTGATTTGTCTTGTAGGCGGCACGGATGGTGCAGTGGGTAGCACTGCCGCCTCACAGCAAGGAGGTCCTGGGTTCGAATCCCCGTTGGCCGGGGCCTCTCTGTGCGGACTTTGCATGTTCTCCCCGTGTCTGTGTGGGTTTCCTCCGGGTACTCCGGTTTCCTCCCACAGTCCAAAGACATGCACGTTAGGCTGATTGGAGAGTCTAAATTGCCCATAGGTATGAGTGTATGAGTGTATGAGTGTGTGAGTGAATGGTGTGTGTGCCCTGCGATGGACTGGCGACCTGTCCAGGGTGTATTCCTGCCTTTCGCCCAATGTATGCTGGGATAGGCTCCAGCCCCCCTGCGACCCTGATCAGGATAAGCGGGTTCAGATAATGGATGGATGGATGGATGGATTTGTCTTGTGCAACATGAAACACAGATAAGAAAATGTCGATGGTGGTGCTTATGGCTTATGTATTGCTTTACATGGGAATTAAAAAAAGTTTTCATTCCCGTAGAAAGACTGAGGGCAAGAGGTCAGGCGCATTGGATAACATGCTGGATGAAAAATGAGAATCCGACGCGGATTCAGGTGAGACCTGGAAGCTTTTCCTTCTGCTCTTGGCTTATGTCCAGAGTCCAGACATGAGGCCATAGTTCTGGGTTTCTGTGTTCTCTTGTTCTCTGAGTCTCGCTGACAGCACGGACACCTGGGTCCAGGTAAGGGAGAAGGGGAAAAGTGAAAGGATATTCTGTGTATATACAGTATGTGTATGCATGTGCACGTGTGTGTGTGTGTGTGTGTGTGTGTGTGTGTGTGTATGTGCGTGCGTGTGTGTGTGTGTGTATGTGCGTGCATACTTGTGTGTGAGAAGGGAAAAGGGGAAAAGTGAAAGGATCTTCTGTGTGTGTGTGTGTGTGTGTGTGTGTGTGTCACTGTGCGTACATGTGTGTGTGTGTGTGTGTGTGTGTTTGTATATGCATATATGTATATAAGAATAACTACGTTTCCATTACAATTTCACCAAGACATTTACAACAATGTTTTCAATTACATTGTATGTGCCATGCATATTTAGGAACTACATTCGAAAAATGTGCACTGTCAGGAAGGGAAACAGCAATGGGTGTGCATTTGTCTCCACACTTTCATTGGGAGGCCAAAGGCTGACAAAAGCATTCAGGAATCAACCGCAGGAGAGCCATTGATTCCTCATGCCAAGTAAGACAGAGATTAGATCTGTGCTCTTGATTTGCTCAAACCTTAGGAACGATGCCTGGAGAAGAGTGAGTGCTAAAGGCACACTGAAGATTAGGTAAACCTTCAAATGCCAATTCACAGATGTAAGAGCTGGGACTGTGAGTTTAGGTGAGAAAGTTGGAAGCCAGTCGGAGAGCGTGCAAATGTTTACAAAAGCTACAAAGGTGCCATTGCCCCCTACGGCTTCCATAGGAGTCTGATTAGTTTCCTTTGCTGGGGACCTTTTGTCTCTGACTCTGCATGCTAAAAGTTTCCCTCCATTGCAGACCTTGGCAAAAGAAATAATGGTTTTGGATTCAAATTATTTTCTGTGCTCGATTGATCTTGCCTGGTGCGAATGAGCCAGGCAAGAGGTATATCCGTGACAGTATTATATAGGTTCAAATACACCAGACAAGTTCAGCGAAGCATGGAAAGGTATTTGAGTCCCAAACAATAACATATTTGACCAAGGTCTGCTTCATACACAGTGGGGTCTGCAAAGACTGCAGTTTGAAACAAAATGGACCTAGCCTTGTTGCATATGGTCAACTTGTGAATTTCTGCTGTGCGTAGCAAGAGAGAGGTACATTTAAGGGTCATGCTTTAGAGCTATGGAGCCCTCTGTAAGCCTCCCTGCCAAAAATATATTGAAATATACTCAGTAAATTCCTAATTGGTCCTGGAATAGTGAGAAAATTGCCTGTATATTATTTATCGTTTCAAAAAGTTCTTTCAAATTTTCAAAGTGCTTTATTGGCATGACAAAATATGCATTTGTATTGCCAAATGTTCCTTATGGTCACAGAAAAACTGTTCCATGAATGCTGGATGCAGGGTGATGATAAAGGGATAGGACAAAGAAATCTTTCCTGGAGTGCCCCAAGAGGTGCAGTGTGTATGTGTGCGTGAGTGCACACATGCAGGGGGCCCATGTATTTCTGTGGATGTCATTTCTGGCTCTGTACTTGGTTGGATGCACACATAAATGGTTACATCCCCTGTCAGTTACCATTTTGTTAAGAGCAATGGAGGATGTAAAGTATATCTGCAAATTACAGAATATTTCCAATTCAATTGACACAAATGGCCAAAAACTATTATTTTAAAAGATAATAAAACGGAGTTGTCATACATTTCAGTAATGTTTCTTTCGACTTAATCACAGGGGTGCACAACTCAAGGGCCGGTCTGCGCATTGGTTTTTGTTCCAACCAATTGCCTTGTTTTTAATTTGCTGACAACTCTATAAATTACCCTGGTTCAAGCCCGTACTTGAGCACAGTAAAATCATTAGGATAGACTTGCAGTCTGAAGCTGTAGCCAGTACTCATACACATGTCAGACAAGATATGATTGAGCCAATTAAACGAGTAAGACCAGAAGTTGGCACAAAATCCTGAAAGGGATCGGCCCTTGTTATGCACCCCTGCTCAAGAGCCATTTGGTAACTTGAAAACACAGAGCAAGCCCGGAGCATTTACCCTAACTTTCTGAAAGTGTTCTCAGAAGCTAGGCCATACTTTTTCTTCTCCACCCCAAGCCTCTTTGATGTGCCTGTTCTTTCTGCCTTAAACCTGTGTCTCCCAGTGACATTGTGATTGATAATGAAACATGTGCCATCACAGTTAGCCTCACACTACACTGGTGCAGTCTGAGTTGGTCACGAGAAAGCATCTGTTATGCAGCAAGTTGTTCACTGATTGGCTGTGCATTTGCATGTCAAGTAGCACCCAACACCCCCCCCCCCCCCACACACAAACATACACACACACGCCCCAAACCACCACCCCTTCCACGTGACCCAGTGAACCATGCAGCACAGATTCTAAGGGTCAATCATTTCACTTTGCTTGGAATTTGAGCCCCTCCCTCATTCAATCGGGTCAATCACAATTTTGGCATGGTATGAACACATATAATTTCAATTTCGTTTCAAACCCGCCTCCATTCAATCGGCTCATTTCCATTCTAACAGGCCCAGCCCCCTCAATATTTTCTCCATCTGGCTCCTTCCATCTCACGCTTGCTGTCCTGACCTTTCGCCCTTATTTGCATTCTGCCGCAGAGGGTCCACGAGAGAGATGCACAACTCCTGCTACACAGCCTGCTGGTCATGCTTTTCTCATAAATTGGAGAACCCATTTTACTGTATTTTTATAGAATTAAATCATTCACAAGTACCTTATCTTCCTCAAGATATTGATCAGCTGGATGTTTTGTCTTCTAAAATCTAGACAAAAGTTTCAGTTCGCTGACTGCCTGATAAATCTAACATATTATCAGGCAATAATCCATTATTTCACTTAAAAAAATGTTTCTTTGCAGAAATGCTTTTGCTATACAGGAAGAGGAAAGAGGAAATCAGCACATTGGTCTTGACATTAAACACTGAATATGAGGTTACAAAGCAGACCATAAACTTTAGTTTGAGGGAGTTTTTTTGACCATTATTAGTTTTTGTACAAGAAAGCTATCAGGTCTTGAGTTGATTCTAGGTGTGACATTTGCATTGGAGTCTGTTACTGTTCCCTCAACATGACAATTTTGACATCAGGACACAGCTGATTGGAAGGATAGAATACTTAAAGAGGTAGTAAGGTACACAAAAGAAAGGGTGGATACATTTGAGATTACATGTATAATAGTGGTGGATGCAGTTCTATAATGTACTGTTAAATATCCACTCAGTTAGCACTTTAGTACACATATTTTTTATACGATTATCTAATCAGCCAATCGTGTGGCAGCAGTGCAATGCATAAAATCAGGGTCAGGAGCTTCAGTTAATGTTCGCATCAACCATCAAAATGGGGGAAAAAAGTCTCAGTTATTTTGACTGTGACATGATTGTTGGTGCAAGACGGGCTAGTTTGAATATTTCTGTAACTGCAGCTCTCCTGGAATTTTCAGGCACAATGTCTCTAGAATTTGCAGAGAATGGTGTGAAAAACAAAGAGTGGTAGTTCTGTGAATGGAAACACCTGGTTGATGAGAGAGGTCAACGGAGAATGGCCAGACTGGTTGGAGTTGACAGAAAGGCTATGGTAACTCAGATAACCACTCTGTACAATTATAATCAGGTCTGTAGAATAAGCAACTCAGATGCGAGACCAAGGCATAGATTTTATAAGAAAGTCTTTATTATAAAATAGGGAGGTCAGACAGGCAGAGGTCAATAGCCAGGCAGTTATAACTCTCCAGCAAACAGATACAATACAGGTAATCCAAAACGTAGTCGTGATCACAAGCGAACGGGTCAAAAACAAACAGGTCAATCAGACAGAATCGGTATCCAGCAGGTGAAGTCGAAAAACAGAAACAGGTTGATAAACAGCGGTTCAGAAATATTAATTATACAGACGGGATATAAACAAAACGCGGAAGTCGGGGGTGAAACAGGTCGTAACAGAAATCAATCAAATAACGCTGGAGAGTATGATAAAGACACATAACAATTGGCAACTAAAAGAACAAACAGAGGGTTTTTTATAAGACAGATAACAAGAGGTAATGGCAATCGGATGTGGGAAACAATCAGGAAGTGAAAATTCAGGTGAAACAAATAACAGTGAATGAATGGGGAGACAGACAGACTACGGAAAGCGCAGAGGGTAACAATACATGGAAACGCAAACAACCTAGACAATGAAAAACACAGAACATGACATGAGCCGAAAAGCATCTCAGAATGCACAACACATCGAACCTTCAGGTAGATGGGCTACAACAGCAGAAGACCATGTCCAATGGCACTTTTGTCAGCCAAAACAGAAAGCTGAAGCTGCAGTGAGCATAGGCTTACCAAAAATGGACATTTGAAGATAAGAAAAACAAGGCCTGGTCTGATGAATCTCAATTTCTGCTGAGGCATACAGATGGTAGGGTCAGAATTGGGAATTTCTTGGCACACTTTTGGCCCGTTAATACCAATCAATCATCACTTGAATGCCACAGCCTATTTGAGTATTGTTGCTGCCCATGTGCATTCTTTCATGGCCGCAATGTACTCATCTTCCAATGGCTAATTCAAGCATGATAGTGTGCCATAACACAAAGCAAAAGTCTCAAGCTGGTTTCATGAATATGACAATGAATTCAATTAACTATATCTGTATCTGAATCCAATAGAACACCTTTGGGATGTGGTAGAACGGAAGATTCGCAGCAGGAATGTGCAGCTGACAAATCTGCAGAAATTGTGTGATGCAATCATGTCAACATGGAACAGCATCTCAAAGGAATGTTTTCAACATCTTGTGGAATCCATGCCATGAAGATAGTGTTCCTAATAAAGTGCTCAGTGAGTGAATGTTTTCCTGTATTATTGTCCTGTAAAAGACAGTAGAAAAATAACCGGGCATATACGGCTGTCACTGGAAAGGGCTCACTTGTCTTCATTAATGATGTGACTACTGACAGCAGGATGAATTCTGAAGTGTACAGAAACATTGTTTGCTCAGATCAAACCAAATGCCTCCTAACTCATTGGATGATGTTTCACCTTGCAGTGAAACATCCAAAACGTGGACTTGACCAAAAATATCTTTGCAGATGAAACACATACTGTAAATAAAAAAACACAGGGATGGTTGGCACAGAAGGCAGTGTGTGATCTGAGGCATAGGGTGGATTCTGCATGAGTGATAGGCGCTAATAATATGATTTACTACAGCAAATCGAGCTGAAAGACCTTCAAGAAAAGAAATGACACAAAAGGGTACTTCGATCTGTGCCAAATTATTCTCTTATAAAAACCGCACTATTTTTTCCACATGATTGACCCTTAAAAGCTCCCTCTGTTGATTATTATCCAATTATCCCAACATCTGGGTCCTGCCAGCCTTCAGTTCAACCGAATTAATGTTTTCTGAAATGAGACTTGAGCAAGACAATTAGGAAAGGTACCCAGCAGAGACACAGTATTAGACAAGGACATGACGGTGCCCCCTCCCATTGTTTTAATTATGCCGAAATGTCTAATTAAAATGAGTGCATTATGCTGAGACTGACAAATTAAAAGTCAAATAAGAAGAACACTGGGGGAGAAACGTACTTTTGTTGCATTCGACAGGCAAGTTGGGTTGGAGTGGCTATGAAAACGGCCGCTTTCACCAAAATTTGTGGAGACCTTGACTAGTCACCTGTTTTCTTCACAGCACTGAAAGACACTGTTGAAATCTTGTTGCAATGGCAGGCACAAAAGCAAAAATGAAATCTGTGATATTTTAATGGTGGGCACATGTACAGTATGGTTTTGCCTCTCGTTGAGCAATAGGACATTTTTGTTGTCAAGAAAAAGGTATAGAATTGTAAAAGTCTTTGCGGAAATCTATGGCAGAACATGTTGGCGGAACAAGTTGACTGAATAATTTCAGGGTATGAGTCAGTCAAAGGTCTGAGGATTTGATTTCCTGCTAAAGGTAGAATGCTGGACTGCCAAAGGCTATGGAGGAGTTGACTGGGCAGAAAAGTATTGCACTGCACAGCTCCGATGACCTGAAACAGCCTGACCGGGCGGCAGCCATTTACTCTCTGATTTGATTGGAACAGTGAGGTCATCTCTCACAGGACAGTCAGAAGGGCTTAGCTTTACACTCAGGTTTGGCCCAAAGCAGGCTGAATCATTTTGCCTCCAAAACAGACTGAACTTTGGCATGCAAATTTCTTCAGAGAACCCCATGTATTGTCCCAAGTGTCCTGTCCACTGGAGGTGCAGAAACATTGATGTTTATAAATTATGTTTAGCACAATAGATCGCAAGCGAGTATGAGTTCAATGGAGTGTTTTTCCTGATGCTGCTACGACTATTGCTTGTCAGAATGTTCATGAATGATGTTCATGGCAACAGTGATGCTGATAGTGTTGAAGTTTATGATGCTGATGATGATGGTTTTAAAGACAGTAATGCTTGACTAATACTGTAAGTATATACTACACTATACTGTAGCCATAAAAAAAACAAGCGTGGATATTAATAGTAGTAGAGTTTTCATGCTTGAAATTTGTAAATGTTGACATCTTGACTTTCTTTTAGATAAAGAATAACAGCTGCTTGAACAGTAAGTGGCAAAACAACAGAGATGTGTTAATCTATGTGGGCGAGTAAAAACCAGCCACATGATTTATATAAGCCATGTTTTTATTTGCCAAAAAAAAGAACAAAAATAAAAACTTGTATATGTACATTCACAGTGTAAACTGTTTCTGCCCTACACATGCATAACACCACCCAAGAGACCATTTGCTTTCTGGATTACATTTTGTTTCAGATTAAATTTTTGCTTAGTGGAACTTTCTCATGAGTTAATGTGCATGACTTCACCCCAGAGTCGTCTCACAGATCCACATGCAGTTGTCTTTAGTCTAGGAGCCAAGCCAGCCTCTTCCATATTCCATATGATGCCACTGGGACGCACAAACACACACACGCATGCACATACACACACACACACAGCAGCTGCAAGACAGGAAACATCTGCTACAAATCAAGTGGGTAGAGACCCATCAATATGTATTATAGGTAGAGATATGTAGGGGTGTGATGGCGGGAATAAAGTGGGAGACTTTCTTGTCCTCATTTGATACCAGTGTTTTCTCAAGTAGAGTCCATATGATTGTATCTTGTCTTGCCTATTGCTTGTATTTATGTATTGTGGAAGCCACGAAAATAACAAGCCTAAATCTGTCTGATCTGAAGATATACACTCACGACAACTGGACAAGGTGTGATGGGGTATTGGCGCACACACACATGAACACACACGTGTGAGCGCATGCATGCACACACATACTGTACACTCACACACACGCACACACACACACACACACACACACACAGAGGCATTAGTGTGGGTTTCCAGTATTTGACTAAGTGCAAAGACAGTGGCGACAGTCTCATATTACTGTATTTATGAAGACCTGTGCATGGCAGGAAAATGAAATGATGGTTCTGCAAATGTTTACAATGCAGTGAATGCACTCTGATATATAAAACCATACCAATAAAAGTAGAATATAGCTAGTGGAAGATATAGCCTGCTTATGATCCTATATTCCCTGAAAGGTATAAAAAAACCATTATGATATAGAAAATGACAGTCACCCAGGGGTGTGAGAGGAGGAGTTGGTCAAAATGAAGAGATTTGCTAAATTAAAGACAATGTGAAATTAATGGATGTCCTCCCTTCATCCCTCCCAAGTCATCTCAACCTCTCCATCGCCTCCTCCATCTTTCTCAGTTTTAGCTTGGGGGTGTGGGGAGGGTTAATGCCTCATTGAGCAACAGCTTCTCCTGTAAGGCCATGTTATCTGTTGAGGATTTTATCTCAAATTATATCCTGCCTCAAAGGCATTCAGGTGAAGGGGGTGTGCTACTGGGAGCGATAGCTCTTATGCCGGTGACTTCAAATTTTCAGGCCCTTATCACTGTCACCCCCTTCCACTCCCCCCAACTGCAACGATCCTGTGGAGCTGATCTTCATCACCCCTGCTCTGATTGGAGAAACCCCAAGCTGTGAACCTCCTGGCGCAGGGATTATACATACAATAAGGACAGCATCTACCATTTGTCAATGGGATTGCTCTGTTCGTAACATACTCCACGATTGGTGGAGCTCTTCTCTAGATTCTATGAAAAATTGATGACTTGGTCCTTTCCCAATGTTATTTTCCCTGCCCTAGATTGACCTGAAGGCAGGTGGTCATGAGTGGGGATTGTCAAGCCCCCAGAGTACTGCCCCCAGAAAGCAAAAAAGACCTGCTTGAATACCTATAAGACCACACTCAGAACAGATATTGCCACTGCTCAATGATCAGTGCTAAAGTATTCTACCTTTGGAAATCTTTGCATGATTATGAATTTTTCAGTTCAGCATCTTTTGTTATGACATGCCAAGAGCCTGATTTCAGCACAACAAAACCAATAACCAATGACCATTGATCGGTCATGGACTTAATTTTGCACAAATCATTGGTTCTGTTATTAGGTTGTGTTATTAGTTTCTGCATGTGCTAAATGGTTTTGCACATGTTAATGTTTTTAGTAAATAAGGCCCAAAAAAAGTGTTCAGAGAACTGTCTGATCAACTGTACTCTCATTTCTATAAACCATTTACAAAGAGCGAACAGATACACAAAGCGCAGCATATGAAATGTTCCATGGCACAGGCATAATGAAGCAAACTACAACACAAAATGGCCTACCCATAAATTAAAAGGATGAACATTTCTTATAAAAAATATGAAGTATTCAAAAGAAAACGTAATTTTGCTAATAGTTATTAATAATTGTATTCATATTGTCACACTGTTACCATTTGGTATGGTTTTTAAGGTTTGATTCATCATCTTTGTTTATAGAACAGCTTCAAATAAAAGTACTTAATGAGAATTAAGCACTGCCACCTTTTTCTGTTATATATTTGGCACCCACATGGGGCTGTGCATGTCCAATACCCACCCTAATTTGGAATGGCCAACTCTGCAAACACAGCCATGTTCATATATGAACCCTGGGACAGTGTGGTTCCCTTCTGAAATGTGAGGTATCACCAGCTGCTCCAGCATTTCACACTGTAAGTCAGAGCTGGTTCTGCTCAAAGGTGACAAAAAGAAAGGCAAGAGCCATGCCTGCTTCAGACTGCAGCAAAGCTAATAATCGACTAAACAGTAACTGATTCCAAAGGCACTCAAAAGCCTAGATACTGAAAGCTTTCTCAAGCCTTCACTAAGGAAGCAATGGAATACACCTGACTAATCAGAAACAGGTGAGAAACCAACTGTCCAATTACTTTTCGACCCATAAAATGGGGGGGACTACGTTAGTTTCTCGTATTCATATTCATTTCCAATGTGCTGGAGTAGAGAGCCAAAAGAACAGACATTGCACCACTGTCCAAATACTTTTTAACTGTACTGTATGTGATTTTTATTTTTTTCATAAGAGATGGCAGAATGGTTTGCACATTGATAAATTTGGGCTAACCTATTTCTCAACTCATTGGCCGCTGGACTGAATGACTCATCTACAAGTTTGTTTACCGACTAATTGGCTGAATTAATATAAATATTGTGAGACATTTTTGCTGTCAGGTCCCTGATGCCCTTGTAGCATTCTAAAAGGCCTCCCCAGAGAACAGATGAATACAAAGCACAGCTGGACTTTTAGGAGCAGGGATGTTTTGGCAATCCTCTAACTTTCATATAAACAACTGGCCATGTTGAATGTCGGAATCTGTGTGAAGCGTCCAGGAAATTATTGCAGGCCCAGGGTGATAAAGTGACCTGTATCACAAGGGACATGTACATTGAATAGAATGGAGTGAATGCTTTTACATTGTCATTTGCTGTAGTGATGGGAATATGGATGCAGTTGATGGCCCCTAGTACCTTGGGGAAACCTGCCATTGGGAAAAAAATCATTTTGGGTTTCAGTGATAGGTTCAGGAGATCGTAGAAATGTAATGTATTGACAGACTTTCTCAACATATACTGTAGCAGTTGCTGTAAATTCGCACACATATATCGACAGGGACGACTGACTCACTCCTGAAGCCAGACCTGCGCTGTGCTGAAACACGTTGCTTGCATTAAAATGTAGAGCACTTGTTACTTTGACCAATACGGGAACTGCATGATTGCGTTGTGTTTGCGGTCTCAGCTTTTCCTTTAGTTCATGGCAGAGGTGTAGGATCATGTCTGTCTTAAATCTGTATGTCCTCCTCATGTCTTCTTCCATGACGTCTAAATATGTATCTCTCGGGGCAAAATAGCATAACAATCTAACATCATATTTTACATTACATTTTAGTCATTTGGCTGACGCTTGTAATCCAAAGCGGCTTCGGTGCATAGGTTCTTCCACAGGTTAAAAGCAGCAAATACATATCTTCTAAACAAAAAAACAGTCATCGTAACTGCAATTTCTTTTTTTTTTCTTTTTTTTTGGGTTAGACAAAAGGGATATCGGAAGGGGGGAGGGAACCTAAAGGCGACCAGACCAGAGTGGTCTTGCTGGGAAGTAGGGAGAAATTAAAGATTGTGTCTTATCCACCAGTATATACATCTCTTACTTGTGCACCCCTACAGCATCAATTGCAATAATTGCCATGATGAGTCTAATCAAACAGATGGGAACTCGCTTTAAAAGATTTCAATTACAACATTAATCAATACGCCTAATTGCTAATTCCATGTGTAGCCAAACTCTTATGCACGTTAATGTGTCTCTAAAGAAAGACAATGCCCTGAGGTCTCACATTAAAAAAAGTTTCAGAGGCTTATTTTAACATTTCACAGTTGTTTCATAAATATACTGTCTCACCAGGGCAGGTGGTGTTTTTTGTAACTCATTTCTTAATAAGAAGACATTCTACCATTAGTATAACAGTATCAACCCACAATACCATGCTAAACCTAATGGTTAAGTTTTTATGACTACTACCCAATTTTGTTATTTACATATGGGGTAATTTGCATGAAAATACATTTGATGCATTTCTCTGCACGCACACACACATACACATGTTCGCACAAACATATACGCTACACTCACTCACACATATTTCCTTTTATTTAGTCAGTTTGTCTATATCAAAATCTGTAGCTTGATTGAAATTTGCTTTCTGCCTTCCTTGGGAGTATCCTGGTTTAACTGGGCCGCTACTGTCCCTGGACATGTCTGTGGTTTGAAGAAGAGAACGCATTACCGGTGATTTAACTGACAGAAACCAAGGCTCCACTCAATTAACCTTGCAAAGAGAGACAAAGAAGCATGGCTCTATGTGTTAATGACATCTTAACGAGTCGGCTTAACTTACTTACCCTCTGACCTCCTCTGGCAATTATGCAACGCTCAGAGGTCAATTTTATCGACTGCTTTCCTGCAAATTCAGATTTGTTTGGAAATTGGAAAGGATAACGTGCAGGGAGACAAAATTAAGTCCAGTAAAGTGATGTTTGGTTGCCCTTACTGTGAAAACCTCTGTCTGAGAGGTGCTTGGGCCCAAGGCTCCTTACTAACTGTCTGATATTAGACCAATCTGGTTCCTATAACAATTAGAAATATGTGCAAGTTATGGAAAAATGGTCGAAAAACACAACTGCTAACTCCTCAGTCATCGTTGAATCTAGGGGCTTGCAGTGGAGAAAATGCCCCAGCAATAACTCTAAGCGGGTGCAGTAGGCAGAGAGGTCCTATGCACATTTTCTGTGTACTGTTTCAAAAGGCCAACAAAAAGGGAAATTTAGACCAAAGCCGTCTTAATTATCCGCAGGGCCCATGCTCAGGCAATGCTGGGGCTAAAACCCTGAGAGAGTGCGGAGGGTTTTCATTGAGAGGAAAGATTGAAATTAGAGCAGGTGTCCTTTGTGGGATGCCTGGAGCCCACCCGGCCATCCATCATGCTTTGCTTCGCATCAGACGCGGCAGCGTGACTGAAAACGGCTGCCTTTTAGAATCAATCTCCATTTCCCTCCACCGCCGCGTACGTCCCAGCGCTGTTTTACAAAAGCCTCACTTCGGCAAATTGATGGCCTAATGGCAAATAAAACATTACCTTGAAGCCAAAAGCCCAGATTTATCATCATTTGTGGTGCTTTCTTACAGGCAAATTTGTTTTCTTATTTTACCAAAAAAAAAAGAAAAAACTAAACAAAAAAAGCCCATTAACCTTCTTAAGATGCATGTGGCACCTCCATATTCTATTAAAGCAAGACTTGGAAGTGTTGGCACAGCAACCTGATCCCCATAGAAATAACTTTCTCCTTCTCTTAATTTACCGAAGCTTGGGTTGTCTACATTCCAGAGCCTGTTGAAAGCACACACACACCACTGCATGCATGCATGCACCCATGGAAACACACACCCACACACGTGTGCTAAAACAGACAGTTCAAGAATTGCACACCCTGATAACAGGCCATAAATTACATTACTATGATATGAGCCATTATAAAATTACCTTTCCTGCTGCTTAAATCTAGCCCCCATGTTTTTTGACATTGGTCCTTTGACAACAAAGATCTGTTGATTTCCCTTTTGTTGCTTTAATAGTTCTGGCTAGTCACAGGTAACATACCACAGCATCAGAGAGAGAAAAATGCTGGGCAGTGCCGTACAAGAGAGCCTACAAATTAAGGACAACTTGGGAAGATTTATGTTTAAGGCTTTTCCTCCATGGCAGTGTCTGTGATATGAAAAGGCTTCAGCCTGTAAGTCAAGCGTGCTCCAGAAATTGTGTAGAAGGATGAAAGATTTTGATCGCTTCCATGATACTTCGCCAACTTTTCCACAGACTCAGAACCAGCTGAGCTTCCTGTCACCTTGGCATTTTCTGCTCACAATAACATTCGTCGAACTTGTAGTCTTTGAGCCGCAAGAGGAACATCTTCATTAACAGTGAAAATATTCATTGTCTGAGAGGCGCATACCTATGGAACGGGTCTACATGCAATTAGCATTCCAGTGACACAGCAGCGACATCTATATTGTGCGCCTGCTATACCTTTCCCCATCCACACAGCTCATTAGAGACGGAGCCACATCCAGTAATGTGATGCAGGAGAAGCGCGAGTGCCATGTCATAAAGGATGAATATTGAACGTTTTGTTTTATTTTTACCCTCTCGTATAGCTGGTGATTGACAGCTGACCTTATCAGCACACTACAATGGACAGCTCTGGCAGTGTCCACTTAATGAATGGGCTGAAACATGGGGACAGGGACATATACCTGGAGCAGACAGACCCTGATAGGAACCCTGACTGCAGACCTACAGACACTGATATATCAAAGCGGACAGCGTGCAGCAGTGTATCCGATTCGATTTTACAACTGCTAACATGAGGGACGTCTGAGACCATCAGTCTGCATGAGGGGCTCTCAAACACAGGGATACACACGTGCAGACACACACACAGACGCGCTCACGCACACACAGATACCCCTGCACACCCTGAATGTTTTCACATTTCAAAATGTGTGTGTGTGTGAGATAGAGAGTGAGAGTGAGAGAGAAAGAGATGCTAAAATACACAGTGTGATATTAGATAATCAGCAACTGTACTGTATGTTTCTTCTGTATGTAATATTATTGTAAATATACTAAATATACTAAATTGATTACTGTAAATTGATTATTATATACAGTATACATATAGTTTAGAGCAGCAGAACTGTTGCTGAACTGTGAATCTGACTGAAGAGTTAAATTAGTCAGATATATACAGTGGACAACTATTCCCACATGCCACACTGTTCTGTTCTGTTCTGTTCTGCTGTTGTTCATTTTGGAGATTGTTGATGGGGAGGTGGGCTCATATTAGAGATTATTGATGGGGAATGGGGGTAAAGGGGGATGTTAAGCAGTTGTTCGTCATGGGGAGTGTTTTTCATGATCACAGAGGTTCACCAATGACAATAAGGGGGGGTACCAGCAATCACACTGGGGGGGGGGAAGCACCTCCCAGATTCAGCCCCGCTGAATTAACTGTCTATAAGTCAGTACTAAAATAAGATGTGACGTTGTAATGAATACAGATATGTGCCCAAGACATTCTTTTATTTGGTATGACGTTCATTTCATTGTGATGTATTGTGCTCAAGAAATGTAAGAAAGAGTGAAAAGTGTCACAATATGCCCCGCTGTCCCCTAAAGAAAAATAATATATAAAACAGAAAAATAATAAATACGTTCACAACCACTACTTTGCCACATCTTCTACAAAACATCTATCAAAACAGCTTATTTTTCACAAAGCACTCACAAATAAAATGCATTTTGGTAATTTAAAAAAAAGAATGAATACAATAAATGATGCAATTGTCCATGTCCCCAAAATTGTTCTTGTAGGTTGCACAAGCAGAAAATACTTAATATTTATTTGATTTCATATTTTCTATCTTGTTTTATTGATCATTCAGCAATATTATATGCTCTCAGTACAGAAATTATATTAAAAAGCTGGACTGCTTTTCAGTATCAGCGTAAAATGCTGCCAACAGCATTCCCGTGGCCAGTATGCGATTATTTCCATGGTCTTTAAAGCTTAAATACCCTGGTGAATGTGTGCAGGGTCTGATCAGAGAGCAAGATATTTCAGATTTAATTGTCATTATTCATAACAGTCATTCATTCACAGACAAACGGATTAACCAATGTATACCAACTCACATACTGATTACTACAATTAATATGGACCATGGTTTGTTGTTCAATAACCTTTTTGCATGTGGCTTTCTGATGGAAATGGAAGAGCAACCTAATTGTGGTAACCTCAAAATGAACATGTGACTGATTTATGTATGTTAAATGAGACCAGAACACATTTACTTGTGGAATCTGCACTTTAACCAGATGTGAATAGTTTGATTGCAAATCAAAATTGTAGAGTACAGGCCAAGAAAATATATCTTATATATATATTATATATATAGTACTGTGCAAAAGTTTTAGGCAGGCGTGAAAAAATGCTGCAAAGTAAGAATGCTTTCAAATATAGAATACAATAGTTTATTTTTTATCAATTAACAAAATGCAACAGAGTGAACAGAAGAAAAATCTAAATCAAATCAATATTTGGTGTGACCACCCTTTGCCTTCAAACCAGCATCAATTCTATATATATATATATATACTCTGGCAGAATATCTGACCACAATGGAAAAACTTTAATGAAGTACACTCAGTGAGCACAGCTTGGCTATAGAGACCGCCTGGAACAGACATACCTGGCTGCCCAGTGGAGAGATGCTGTGCTCCCACTGGAACCATTGGAAGATTGAAACAGAGCTGTACTTCCTCAGTAAATGTGAGAAATATGAACAAATCAGATGGCATTTATTACAAGAATTCAGAATACCATACCATGCCATTGTGCTGGAAACAACAAATTCAAACTGGCATCGGAAAGGAAAGGTAAAGGTGCTGTGCAAATTTGGCAGCACAATGCACTATATCCTGCCACAGCTTGAGAGATGGCAGTGGCCCCTGTAAATTGGCATAGATTTGAACTGTTCTGGTTTTAATGACAAACATTGCAATAAACTATGCACAGGTACATTCAATCTCAGTTTAATTTCATTTAGATAGACAGTCCTGACCCTCCCATTCTCTCTCTCTCTCTTTCTCTCTCTCTCTCTCTCTCTCTCTCTCTCTCTCTCTCTCTCTCTCTCTCTCTCTCTCTCTCTCTCTCTCTCTCTCTCTCACACACACACACACACACACACACACACACACTTCTTATAATTTAAACTACATTCAAAAAACATTTTTTCTCATTGTTTTCTTGTCCAGACACTGGCATCACTCTGGTCCTCGTGTTGAAAATGCCAAGAACAGACTCCAAAGTAATTCAAAGCCAAGAATCAAGACTAGATACTGAAAGCTCTCTTATAACTGCATTATGGAAACAACTGAATACACCTGACTAATCAGAAGCAGCAGAGAATCTGTGCAATTTCTTTTGGTCCCCTAAAATTGAGGGTGGGAGTTATAATGGATATAAATTCCTTCAAATAATTAAAGGTGGCAGTCTGCACTTTAACCTCATATTCATTGTTTCATTTAAAATCCGATGTGCAGAGTCACAAGTCTACAAAAATGACCACTATCCAAATACTGTATGTGCTGCTTCATTTGGTTGGCTGATTTGTACTTCCTCTTCTCTGCCCAAATTGCTCTTTGAACTATTTAACCCCAGCAAATAAATCTAGCCGGCCAAACATAAGACAGGAGGCCTGTCATAAAGATATAACGGCCTGGCTGACCCAAAAATGCCACTTTATTCAATTCAGATAAGACTGATGTTTTATTAGTAGGCCCCATTTGAGGGATAAATGTTGATATTTTTCTTTAAATTTAGATTACTTCACTGTCACAGCCACATAGTCATTGCGGTCGATTAAATCATTGGCATAACCTTTGACATAATTCTCACGGGTTTAAATAGTCTTGCCTTATATCTTATATCTCAGCAAATTACTTTTTAATTACTGTGAGTGAATTACTGTTTACCCTCAACCATGATTGCTCTATTCACTGTTTGGCTGTTTGAAAGTCTAAAGAATAACTAAAGTTACAAAGGCAGGCAGTGCAGTCTCTTGCAGAGTCTTATGGAATAATCTCTCTCCATGCTCTCTATTTCAAGTGCAGGCTCAAACTCACCATTTAAGTCTATCCTAAAGTTAGAGATTTGAGAGAAGGGTGGACTAGTACCATAGAGCTATCAGGTGAGCTGTCACCCTGTCACTGGATGCAAGCTCTGTGCTGTGCTGTGTTGGGGTGCTGTCAGTCCAGGATAAACTCATTTTGTAGATTACATGGCATTTAGCAGACGGTCTTATCCAGAGCGATGTACAACGAAGTGCAAATCAAACACAAGTATAGGTGCGAAGAGGACCTGAGAGGACAGTACAGTTCCGAGTCCTAGTGTAAACATACAGATAATCAGAACCCTTGAAGAGTACAATCAACTTCCAAACTAGCATGCCACAGTTGTAACAATACAACAGCCAATAAAAAAACAACAATATCTATACAAGTAACAATATCTATACAATCTATACATAAGTGCCATTACAGTCTAAGGCTAATCATGGTGGTGAGTTGGGGAGGGAAAGGTGTAGCCTGAAGAGATCTTCAGTCTGCGCTTGAAGGAGGTCAGAGACTCTGCTGTTCTGACATCCACTGGGAGGTCATTCCACCACCGTGGGACCAGGACAAACAGCAGTTGTGAGTGTGAAGTGCAGGCGTGGCGAGGGGGAGGCACCAGACGGCATGAAGTGGCAGAACCAAGGGGTCTTGTTGGTGTATTGGTCTTGATAAGGGATTGAATATATACAGGGGCTGATCCCTTAAGTGCCTGGTATGCGAGCACCAAAGTTTTAAATTTGATGCGAGCTGCCAGTGGAGGTTGCTGAGAAGGGGGGTGACATGTGCCTCAATAGCTCTTTCCATATGACACTCAGGCCAGTACATACTGGAATCAGTATTTAACATAATTATCTTGTTCCTAACTCATCTCCTAAACCAGGGGTGGGCAATTCCAGTCCTGGAGGGCCGGTGTTTATGCATATTTTTGTTTCCACCAATTATCCTGGCTAAATGAACTAATTGGCTGCATGCACTGGTTCACTTAGATTAAATCACAGTAAAACTGGGGACACAAGAGCAGTCTTTGGCTGTCATCCATCAAGAAATGTACTGCAGCTAAAATATCAGATGGCATAAAAGGCTAATTATGTAATTAAGGCCAGAAGGTATGAAATCCAGAAATGGATATGGCCCTCTTTACCCACCTCTGTCCAAAACCATCCTAGTTACAGCTGCTTAGGCTGATGTCAGGAGGTGAGCCTGAAAAGCTGCCGGCTTGGTGAGAGCACTGTCCTTCTCTGCTAATTGGGTAATTAGGTGTCTGGACTGGGGTAATTGGTCTGCTCAGCTCCTTGATTGACTCACACATCTGCCAATGGTTTCCTCCGACACAGAGAAAGGGATAAAAGAGCGGAGTTTGTGGCAGTGGGTGTTCAGGCAGCCAGGGACAAAACAGGCTCAGAGCCACATTATTTCTAAAAAGAGGGTTTGAGGGTTTTTTTTTTTCCCCATTTATTTTTGTTGGCTGTAACTTTAGTTTTTCTTCCTTATCTTTCATTTATTTCTGCTTGGGGATAATCCACAGGGGGGATTTCTTTTCAGAGTGATTGTGAGATTGTGTCAGTGGGGCGCAGACCACTGCAATCCGGGAGACTCACAGTTCCAGATGACAGGAAAGAGGAGCAGTCTCTGCCTGGGTTTCTTTTGTTTTTGTTTTTAATTTTTGGACACAGATATGAACCGGCACCTACGGTGCGGCAGTGTCATGTCCCATCCTTAGACCCCCTTTTTCCCTGTGAATTGTTCCCCCCTGGGATCGAGTGTGGAGTGAGTGTGGAGCACGGTGGTGGTACTGGTGTATGGTGGAGTGGGTTGAGGTGCAGTGTGGGGAAGTCCCTCTCCCGGGGCTTGGCTCACGCGGCCTGGGGTGAGTCGTTGGGTGGGGCCACCACACAAGCAAGGGGGTGATAGAGATGGGACGGGGTTACAGCAGGTGGATGCCCAGTCATTAACTGTTTTTATAAAAAATTGTAATAAAGGCTCTGCTTACCTTATCCCTGTGTCCTGGTTGTTTGTGGTGGGTGGATTCTGGTACCTGTAGCAGGGGAAGCTAGTGCGACTCCTGACCCCCCGACACAAACTTTTATCAAATTTTATAATTCATCTGGCAACCCACTTGTTCTCCACTTTTTCCTCACTCCTCAATTCCCCTGGTTTCAACCTTCACCTGAGGAAACTTTTCAGCCTTCTTTGACAGTCAGGTTGCTGCTATACCCACAGATAGAGTCCTCAAACACAGTCAATCATTTCCCCGGATAACCCTATCTCCACTCAATATGCCTACCTTCTCTCTGCCTTCTTTTCTCTTACAGATGCTGACCTCAACTCCTTCTATCCCACTGTCTATTACCTGCTCCATGGAACCCACACCAAAACCCATCTAATGACCTCTGTTGTAAGTATTGTATTAAGTCTTTGCTGCTTGCGGGATTATGTTTGATTTGCTTCTGGTTGGCTATTTCTCTCTCTTGTCCCTCTGTTTGAAGCCACTGTTTGGCATACACAAGTGGAGACTAGCTCTCCAAATTTTGCGGGTGGATTTGTTTGACTTGTCATTCTCACCCCTTTTGATTTATTTGCTGATCGGATTTTGTGTTTGACCGTAGACACGTTTTATGCAACTGCGATTCTTGCCTTAGCCCTTATTCTGATTGCCCCAGTGCATTTTGCATGTTTGACCCTGATTCATTTACCCTGAATTTGACTCATTTTTTCCCTCTGCCCGCTATATAGTGACTCCAGTTTCTGTTCCCAGTTCAGTTACTTGCATTAGGACCCTATTTTGTTATTTTGCTTTGTTATTTTTCCTTTATTGTAACTGGGTGAATCTGCTTTCAGACTCTTGATCGCAGCCAGCAGATGAAGTATTCCTGTAACCTCTGAATACAAGCCAGCTTAGCTAGCTTTTGGTTAAACAGATAGGGACCATAGTTACTCATTGGTCTGTAGTGTTCATTTCCACTTCCCATTCCCCACTCATGTTCTTCCTTTTCCAGTCATTCTGACCAAGTCCAGGTGATAACACCCTCTCCATGTCTCCTGACATCCTCCCATTAATTTCTTCCCTGGTGAACTGTCCACTGAATGTGCCACCTTATAGACAAGCAGGTGCACAAGAAAACAATAAAAAAAGCTCTTTTTAACCAACTCTGTCCTTTTCTCTCTACAAATAACCTACTAGACACCAGTCTGGCTTCAAGGCTAACCAATCAATGGAGACTGCCCTTCTTTGCCGTCCACTCTCATCTGGTTTCTTTCCTTCCTGTTCAGTGGAAGAGGCTATAGTTTCAAGACCTTAGAAACTCAACAGGTGTTCCCAGGTTCAGTGCTTGGTTCTCATCTCTTCTCTCTATACCAATACCTTTTTCTTTCTTGCCCTCTGATACACTGGTCTTCGGATGCATCTCAGCTTGCCAACAAAACATCTCAAGCTGGATGAAAAATGTATTAAAGCTCTACCTGGCTAGAACTGGGAAGCGATATGGATATACAATATTGCCTGTCTTTTACAATTGTTACATGTCACACTGTAGCCCCAACAATGTAGCTGGTAGTATCTGCTCTTCTGGGTAACATCTCCTCTCTGCTTTGGCCCCCTGGGGATGAGCTACCCACTTCAGTTAGACCAACAGACACAGCAGGTGCAGACTGAAGACTCACAGCTTCAGAATGCACCTTGAGTCCCCTGACCCCCTTCTGGTATATTTTCTTTTTCTCTTTCTTTCCATGGATTTCCTTTTAGATAATGTAATACAGTGGGTATCGCTGTGCGCGGATTATCTGTCTAGTGGTACTTTCATTTGTTACAATACAAATTGTTCTTTCTTAGGTTAACATTAGAGTTATTGATTATTAATGGGCCTCTGTGCCTTCTTGGTAACATAGCATTGTAGCCCTGAGAGGAATGTGGATGTTCACTACTGTATGTCGCTCTGGATCATAGTGTCTACCCAGTGATTGTAATGCAGAATAATATCTTCTTTCCTTTCGTTACCTTTCCCCAAACTGAGTCCACAGTCAGTTCCAGCCCTGACCCTCTCCTGGTTGAAGCCCGCACAGCAAACTATATAGTGTTGAAACTCTTAAAGAGTACATACATTATGGTCCCTTTTGGACTGTATGTACTCTGTTAGAGATTAATTAACACTGGGAATTTTACTGTACATTTTATTACGTGAGCTGAAGGCTTCAATGTATCACTGTTTTCTTATCTTATCTGCATTTTAATATCTGCTTCTTTACTTGGACTTTCTATTTTATCTACATCAGCCTATAATCTGCCCACATACTACACTAATTTGCTTTAAAGGTTCCTTATTACATCCATATTACCAATTAGACTACCCTTAACTATTGATACCAGCCTGGTGAGAACAGGATGGACTTCTCCTCTATAGCTGGGCTCCTCCGGAAATTTGCCTGGGGTGAATGTTGCTTTCTCTCCACATATGCCTGACTGCACAGCACAGAGAGGGCTATATGTAGATATACAGGGCTTGGGTCAACATTGGTTTCTTTCACAAATTTTAGATTAAAATTTAATCTAGTAACTGCAAGTACAGTGAGATAAATGGATGAATTGCGTGAGACTGAAGCTCAGTGCATGAGAGACTTTGGAGTCCTTGGAGTCTGTTATCCTGTCTATTACATGTGTTCACTGAACTTTATATAACTGAGTGCAGAAATATTAGGATAAGAATGACACATGAAAAATGAATAATGTTATAGCAGGGTCAAAAGGATTATGGGTAACACATCAGTTATGAAAGGAGGGATTTAGGAATTTCTGTGGCTGCAAGTTTGTTTGGAGGGTAGTAGAGGGGAGGGGTTCTGTTCATTTTTAATCCACATTTGATTGGATCCTTCAGTTCTGCAAATTTACCAAAGTAAGGTTGAGTGCTGCCTCAGTGATACTGTATATGCTTCACACCTTAAGTGAAACGGACCAATGAGATCATACTTTTGTCTATCTCCTCTCCTTAAATTTGTATGTAACAATGCTTCACATCTTCTGTGGATGAAAGCCAATAACACGAAGTGGCCTTGAAATGGAATTCCCAGCCGGTAACCAACCCTTGGGCGCTTGGGTCAGTTCCAGAATTCTGTCTTCGATAAGATTAATGTGACTACCTCTGCTCATAGCTGGCTGATGTTTATATGTACTTTAACCGTGTGCCCAGTGCTTGGCTCTTCCTATAATCAAATGAAGCGTGGAAGGAAATCCATTTACGCATGCTGTCACCGATGTTTTTCACTGATGCAGTGATCAGATGTCTTCAGCTGCGAGCAGCAATGCAGGTTGGAGGACTGCCTGAACTGAAGAACATGGGGCCGTCCTGCTCAAAAGAGTAGTAAGTATAGTACATATTAAATTACAGCTAGAGAGGCAGCAGACATTTGACAAAATCTTCAGGAGAAAAAAGTGGTCTCTGAGAAAAAAATAATTTCACGGAGATTGCACAGCCGACCAAAATCTTGGGTCTCGGGCTCCATCTGGACATCTAGTGAAGTAATATTAAGTTAAACTTGTACAAGTAAAATGTGTACTCACTCGTGGGAGGCTGCTGTTCACATCTGCCTCTGGATAATGAAAAAGATGTGACATTTTCTCCCTTCTCCCCCTTCGTGTAGTGACTTCCTGTGAGTCCTGGTGATGTGAGGTGTGCGTGGTGTTTCCCTGGATATGGTCAGGCTCAGGAGTTAAGCCTGGGTGAGGAGGTTTTTTTTGGGGTTTTTTTAAAAATATTTTTTTTCAGATTTTTTCCCTTTTTTCTCCCAATTTGGTAGCCAATTGTACCCCGTCTAATTCAATTAGAGCTAGTATTAGATACAGGAGGTTTTGGGTATTCATGACAAAATGGAGGCAAGCCATTTAGAAGTTTAAATACAGTATTTTGACACCTTCCATTATCTCAACCCGCTTATCCTGAACAGGGTTGCAAGGGGGCTGGAGCCTATCCCAGCATACATTGGGCGAAAGGCAGGAATACACCCTGGACAGGTCGCCAGTCCATCTCAGGGCATACACACCATTCACCCGCACACTCATACCGACGGGCAAGGTAGACTCTCCAATCAGCCTAACCTGCATGTCTTTGGACTGTGGGAGGAAACCGGAGTACCCGGAGGAAACCCGGCCGACCAGGATTCAAACCCAGGAGCTCCTTGCTGTGAGGCAGCAGTGCTACCCATTGCACCATCCTTGCTGCCTAAATCAATCAATCTACTCTCAATACCCCATAATGACAATGTGAAAACATGTTTTTAGACTTTTATTATTTTTGCAAATGTATTAAAACAAGTATTATTTTGCTGTGCCACTTTAAATTGTGGTCCGGTGCATCCTGTTTGCTTCCTGTTAATTATCCTTGAGATGTCTAGAATTTGCTTTGAGTCCACCTGTGGCAAATTTAATTGATAGGACGTAGTTTAGAAAGGAACGTACCTGTGTATATAAGGTCACACTGCATGTCAGGACAAAAACCAAGTAATGAAGTCCACAGAACTCTCTGTAGACCGATAAAATAGATCAGAGCAAGGGTATAAAACCATTTCTAAAGCTTTGAGTGTTCCTATGAGCACAGTGACCTCAATAGTTGTGAAATGGAAGAAGTTTGGAACCACCAGGACTCTTCCTAGAGTTGGTTGTCCAGCCAAACTGAGTAACCGGGCAAGAAGGGTCTTGGTCAGGGAGGTGGCCAAGAACCCAGCAGTCACTGTAACAGAGCTTCAGAAGTCCTCTGCAGAGATGAAAGAATGTGCTGAAAGGATGACCATCTCAGCAGCGCTCAAACAATCAGGCCTTTATGGTAGAGTGGCTAGATGGAAGCCACTCTTGAGTAAAAGGCATATAACAGCCCAATTGGAGTCTACCAAAAGCTAAAAAAATATACAAATAAATCTACAACACAATAAAGTGTACAATAAGTGAAGAGGTCTGAATACTTTCTGAAGCCACTGTACTTTCTGAAGCCACTGGGACTCAAGGTGCATTCTACTGGGACTCAAGGTGCATTCTAAAGATGTGAGTCTTCAGTCTGCACCTGCTGTGTCTGTTGGTCTAACTGAAGTGGGTAGGTCATCCCCAGGGGGCCTGAGCAGAGAGGAGACGTGGAGAAAAGGATGCATAGGGAAAACTGCCATCAAGGAATGTTAAGATGCAAAAAAAGGATATGGAGCCTTACAAAAAAGTCAGGGGAAAATAACGAACAAAAGTAACTCATGAAAGAAAATATAATGAGCCCTTGTATAAGAAGTTTGGGGGGCCTAGTGGCAATTTACCATTTATTTATTTATTTTCAGTAAAATTAGCCACGACACAACTGCCAAGGGTAATGCTCAGTACTTTTCCAGAATGTGAATAAAACTTATACATGCACACCCACACTCTCACATGCACATGCACAACATATTCACCAATGCATACATGCGCACATACACACACACACACACACACACACACACATACATGTGCATAAATATACATACATGAGGATGCATGTCACACCCACACCCTTTGCACGCTCACACAGACACAATTTATACCTGTGAGTTCCTTCTAGAGCCTACACTTCTAGAATCAGGGTCTCAGCTGGGAGTGTGATTTATACTTGATCAAGTGGTCCGTAATAAATATAGATTTTCGCCTTTTGATCGGCCCCTCTTTTATCAGCAAGATGAGTTGGAAACAGGATGATCAATTGAAGCCCTTCTCCTAATTTCTTCCATTTGTGTGGCGTAGCCCCTGTACACCAGGTCCTAAACTGAACCACAGACACAAACACGTGGATTAGATAGAAAGAGACCAGCACTTCTAGAGTATGCACTGTAGTATAAAGCATAGTTCTGTATCACATTACGCAGTTGTTGAATCGATTCAATGTGAACTGACTGTGTGGAAATGAAAAGGCTTTTCTCTGGGACCTGGCACCATGTGCTATAGTTACTTACCATATGTGTGCTTCAGCTTCCACCGAGCTTGCGAGTACCTTTCACGGTGATTTGTCCTTTGTCAGTGTCCTAATTGATTGTTTCCTTCCTAAAGAGTGGACTGTGGGTTGGTGGAGGTGACTTGATTGAGTTAATGGAGCATTGGGAAACTGATCTGACATTTCAGGGCTGTTCAAAGCCAGCACTGGAGGTTTCTGCTATTTCTGTAGTGCTGCCATTACCTTCCTGATGTCAACACACCAGTGTCACGTTTCCACGTTTTTATGACATTTTGTGTGACTTAGCACATTATTGTGGTGCATCATTGCGGAAAGGAGGCTGGGGGGGCGGGAGTCAAGTTTCCCTCTTTACGTCCTGTCCGTCAAAACAACCACGTATGTCACTGTGTCATAACTCTACATCAGAACTAAATCCCCATACTCGCAGAGATCGAGTTGTCAGAACCACAATCGGAAATCCCTCCAAAGCAACTGTCACGTAAGAAACTGTCAGTGAAGTGAAGCAGAGATTTTTTGGGAATTCGGCAAATGTAAAGCATTACGTTCAGAAATTGTATGCATCCAATGCAGATGGCTGTGGACCCTAGAGATCACACTCTTTTCACCTCCAACACAACCAGGGTATTTTTGTTAAATTCTATTAATTCATCTTCCATAGCTCTCCATACTAACTGACAGACCTTTATGACTATTCACTGTATGTACATATACAGTGCTTCTAGAATTATTACCCACATTATTACCCTCAACGTCAAAGTGAAAATAACATTTTAAAAAATCTGGACAATTATTAAAATTGAATGTGTGAAATACCGAGTTTTGATAAGTAATCAGCCCCTCACAGTAACCATTTAAACTTACTCAGGTCCAACCGATCACCTTCCAGATCACACAGCAGGCTAAGTGGCCCCCACCTGACATCAATTGTAGATTACTTCAGAATAAAACTGGCTGTTCCTTGAGGATTCCACTGCTTGCAGTGCATGGCAACGCAAATAATTCACCATGGTTGAAAAGGTGCTTTCTAAAGTTGTGGAAAGGCATACGTTAGGAGACGGATATAAAAACATTTGCTCCTGAAAACCGAATACAGTGCACCACCCAAAACACACCGTACCTACTGTGAAGCATGGTGATGGCAAAATTATGTGGGGTATTTCTCTTCTGCAGGGACTGGGAAATTGATCAGGATTGAAGTGAAAATGGATGCTGCCAAGTATACCCAAATTGAGGAAAACCTGCAGCCCTCTGCTAGACAGCTGAAGATGGGCAGGTGGTTCACCTTCCAGCATGACAACAACCCTAAACACACTGCCAACACAGACTTAAGGATAGGAAATTAAATTTCCTTGAGTGGCCAAGTCAGAGCCCTGACCCAAATCTGACAATCTGTGGATGGACTGAAACAGAGCAGTCCATCGCCTCTCACCATGAAATTTGACTGAACTCAAACAATTCTGCAAGGAAGAATGGGAAAATATTCTCCAATCTGGGTGCTGGTAAAGACACATCCAAACAGACTGATGGCTGTAATCACAACTGCGTTAAACCAATGGGCAACATGGGCTGCGGCCCAGGGCCTCCCCTGCCAAAGGGGCCTCCCCAGGATGTCTTCAATCGTTTTTTCATTAATCATAGGCTTGTGTCTAATGTTAACTACAGTACAACAAATATGTGTTCATGTAGTATATAATACATATAAAACTACGTTTAATAAAATAAACAAAACCTTATACAAAATGTAGGCCTATTTACGTGCCCTCCTCCCTCATCTCATTCGTATAGGCCTAACTAACTGACACTTTTGAGCCAAGGTGACATTGCATTACATTATTGGCATTTGGCAGACGCTCTTATCCAGAGCGACATACAGTTGATTAGACTAAGCAGGAGACAATCCTCCCCTGGAGCAATGCAGGGTTAAGGGCCTTGCTCAAGGGCCCAACAGCTGTGCGGATTTTATTGTGGCTAACCCAGGATTAGAACCACCGACCTTGATGTGTCCCAGTCAATTACCTGAACCGTTACATTACAGGCCGCCCTGCTCAGGCAGTATGAGCAGTCGTCTGGCAGTCGGAGGGTTGCCGGTTCGATTATACCCTGGGTGTGTCAATGTGTCCGTGAGCAAGACCTGATACCTAAATGCTCCTGAGCAGTTGGTTGGTGCCTTGCATGGCAGCCAATCGCCGTTGGTGTGTGGGTGTGTATATGAATTGGTGACTGAGAAGCATCAATTTTACAGCACTTTGGATAAAGGTGCTTTATAAATTTCGATCATTTGCCATCTATCCAAGCTGTAGTTTTCAGTTATTTATTTGCAGATCACATTGTAAATTAGCACACAATTACCGCATTAGCCTACTTAAACTATTTGAGAAATAATCGTCTAACATCAGGAAAAACTAAAGCGGGACAAACATAAAGGTGCCGAACATAAAATTCTAACATTACGTCAGGTAACGTAGACTCACTGTGTTCTGAACGCCAAACTAGCTTACAATGTTCCAAACAGAGCAGTTTTCATGAATACAAAATTACTTCCAGGTCAGCTTTGGTTTTTGTGAGTGTCTAAAGTTTAATTCCTTCCATTTTCATAAAAACTTGGTGTGAGTCACGTACGCAATCCATGTGACTACAAACCAGGCGGGCTCATACAGCTCAGACAAAAGCGTTCCCGATTTGCCTGCATGACAGAAACTGTAGTAGTTGTGCTTCCGGTGCTGTTCGGAACATCATGAATAGGTGTTCGGAACATTGTGAGCTAACACAGTCTTTCAAACACATGGAAGGCATGTCGTTATTTGTCTTTTTCGATAAAATTATCGCTCTAATTCACATCAATTAGTGTTTTAGTGTCTAGGATAACCATAATCATAAACTACATTCATCAAGAGAAAAACTACCATTGAAAGGATGTTAAATTCTTGTGAAAGAACACAGTGAGTCTACCTTAGTGAGAGCGACAATGAGACTAGTAACGTTGCTACGGCTAATGAGTCAATGGCTGCATCATTATTTTCTGTAGCCTCAGTTTACCAAAAACGAATGTCAAACTCATCATACAAATTAAACTGCCCTGAATTTCTCCAAGTTTCCCAATCTTTCAAATCAATGTTCTATGGCATGACTAAGAATGACTTTACTCCGAGTAGGGAGTAAGTTAGGTGTAAATTGTCAGTTGTATCTTAACTCTACATTGGAACAAAATTTTTGGTTATTTTTCTACAGTCTATGGGTACAACCTGTTTAAATTGTAACTGAATTAACATTTAAACTAGCCTACATTTGAATTTATGTTATACTCGTGCAATGGGCTACTGGAATTTACGGATATTATTGAGGAATTTGCAAGGGTGAAAAAAGGAAAAAGATATAACGGGGTAAGTCTAGTGGTTTGAGAGAAGCGCCGACTTCTACATAGTGTTAATCTTAATATATTGCCACATTTTCTAAAACAGTAATGTGAATGAATAATAATTGTATGCTGACTGATACAGTACTTCTGTGATATGTGGTATAGTAGCCTATAAAGCTGCGTCCAATTGGTATATGTTGGCTGCGAAGAAGGCTAATGATTGTCAATCGATTGTGATGGTGAATCTCAATGTGACTTTGTAAATCTCATAAGTAGTAGAGTGTGTTGATCTCTTGTGGCCACACCTATGTTCAGCTCAGGGCCTCCAAACCCCTTAATGCAGGCATTTGATTTCTGGAGAGCTTGTTTTGGAGGACTTGTTAGGTACATAGGTACCTACAGTCAGTTCTAACGGTCAAGAGAGGAATAGCAGCTACAAAAACCTTCAAACCACAGCACTGTTTAGCCCTCTCCCTTCTTTGTAAACGTTCTGACGTTGAAATGCCATTGGCTGTGGCAATTAGAACCAATTTTCAACCAATGAGCTTGAATTATTGTACAGCTATACAATGTTTTGGTACAGAGTGTCGGGCCGTCAACTGTATATTTTGAAACCCGAATTTAAGGACTATAATCACAGGCAGAGGGTGAGTCAACATGTCAGTGAGTGAGTTTTCAATTATAGGAAGGGATTTGCAATAGTTTTGTAACAATGTTTTAACACAAAAATCTTGCCTATTGTACCTTTAACTGATTTGTGTACCAACTTATTTTGATTAAGGCTTTGTGGAATTGGTTTGGTGCAGGGGTGCACTTCTGTTCTTAATTATTTAATTGACTCAATCATATCTTATCTGACATGTCTATGAGTACTGGCTACAGCTACAGACTGCAAGTCTATCCTAATGATTCTACTGTGCTCAAGTACAGGTGTGAACCAGGGTAATTTATAGAGCTGTCAACCAATTAAAAACAAGGCAATTGGTTGGAACAAAAACCAGCATGCAGCCCTTGAGGACCGTAGTTGTGCAACCCTTGTTTGGTGGTTTGAACTGTGAACCAGTTTAGCTGGCCAGTTTACAGAGGGCTCCTAGCAGGAGCATTGGTGTTTTAGTTTTTTTTCCGCGTGTTGCTTTTGAACCCAGAAAACCCCAACGGGTCTGTCAAACTAAAAGTTTTTTTGTAGAACAAAACCACAGGAATATGATAATTTCATTGCACAGCCTCTGGGCCCATCACAATTCAAACAAATAATATTTTCCTTTACAAAACCATGAGAACTTTTGGAACCAAACTGTTTTTGAATGATAAAAACTCACACAAAAAACATTTGCATGTTATTGCGAGTCAAGGTTAAAATCAAATGCATACAAATGGGTCCAACATATTTGTGGCTCAATCCAGTGTATAAGAATAAGTGCCTTAGGTTAAGGATTCAAGAATCACGTCTTATCTTGGATTCTACGTGCAGCACCCTTAAATGTAGAAAATATTCTGAACAAAGATTTATGTCCTCGTAATACCGTGTGTGTTAGGACAACTTCATCCTCAAGCTCATCATGAGCTGAAATCCAATTTAAAGATGATCAAATGGTATTTAAAAGCAAATGTCTTTTTTCTGGTGTGATACTTGTGTCTGCACTCAGTAGAAAAACATCTTCGCTGTTTACCCTGAATACATCAGAGTTTCTCCATGTAATGAAGGCTGTTTGTCCTCAGGCCCAGTAGATGCTGTGCAGTATAAAACATTTACATTTGAGCCTCTGAAATGGGCATCAGTCAGCATTTTTTTAAAATCAAATCAAATCCTTTGTATCTGTTCCATGTCAAACGAGGTAAAGTTATGATTTTCTTTCAGTGGAAAATATGTATTTTCTTTGGGATGCACCAGATTGATTAGACTAGATTTGTGTTTAAAGCATGGCTAGGCTAAGAGAGCTAACGGCTCTAGGTACAGACGGGCTTATGTAATGTTCGGGAGCAAATTATTATGTATTCAATATAGTGTTTCTTTTTTTTGATGTATTTTTCAGTTTTTAAAGAGTGAGGGGGCTCTAAGAAGAGGTCAATCATTACCCCCAATGTCCTGTTCTTTCTATTCGATCCCTCTGGTCAAAGCAGAGTGAATGCCAGGGAGGCAACATTATTGCTCTGATCTCCGAGAGCCTTCTTCAAAGCCCCAGCAACTGTTCCGCACAATCGATACTGCCTCGTCTTCCTCAGTAGTTGCCCCCCATCCTCCCCTCAATCTCTCTCTGAATCTCCTCCAATCTCTATCCTCTCCCTCACCTCTATGGCCTGAGCACCAGCTGAGCTTGGTTTCTTAAAGCACCGGTTCTCCTTTGGTTTTGATTGCGTGGCCTTGGGAGGAATGAGTTGCGTTGACCCCAGCGTTGACCCCCAGGCTTCTTTTTTCCGCCAAAATACAGCAAGGGGCTGTCTTCTGGAAATAGAGAGAAATACAGAGAGATACTGCAGAAGCAGAGGCATCACTTTAATCTGTGAAACCCCCCTGTGCCAAGTTCAAGTATATACACATGCTTACATACGTGCAGTTCTTAAAGGTTTTATGCTTATGTTACTTTTTATGTTTTTTACATTTTAAATGTTCAATGGTTGCTCTGCACCCTGCATTCCAAAGTTAAAGTACCAAGGCAGCAACAAACATAGATATAAAAAAACCACAGAGAGTCTCTAATGGTTAAAGTCAGTGCTGACAACACTGTAAAAGTTGAGGATCAAGGTTCTACTGAGACAGATACACTGAAAACATGCAGCGTGATTTCTCTCCCTGCCAAAAAATGCCTTTCAAGAGTCTAATAAATCTACACATGAAGATATGGAAGGAAATGCTTGGTAAGCTACAAAAGTTGTGTGCCTCCACTGAATTAATTGTTCACTGCTTAGCAAGCCACCAACTCTATGCCACCATTTGTCTGTTGAAAAAATAACTCTCCTCTTTGTTTACTGTAAACTATCACCCAATTGTGTGGTCTCTTACATAAGGTAGTAAATTGTATTGAGACATTCTTAGATACCAAAGTCGAAAATCTGTGTGAGAGTGCGTACATGAAAAGGGTATCTCTCGTCTACTCTCCAATGTATTGAAACAAGAGTATGGGGCATTAACATTTTGGCATTCTTTATTTCATACATGAATTTGGTCTTTGGTAAGATCACAATCTATGTATTTGTAAGCACGTGTAAAGACATATGGAGATGTTTCTATTTAGGATGCTTCATTATTCATGCAAAGTCATTTTACAATTATTATATTCATATATTTTATTATAAAAATATGTTGATCTTAAATATGCTGTTCATTTGAACTACATTAACTACCTTATCTGAATTACCTCGCATTTTTCACAAGCTTTTGATTTCAATTTCAGGATAGCTGGACTGAATACTTAAAAGCAGGCATGGTAGTTTTAGTTTAGTTCAGAAGAGCATATCTGAAAACACAAAGCGTCAAACCTCTTAGTGATTAGGCTACAGCAGCAGAAGACTTAATAAGTCTAAATAATAAGTAAAATAAATACCTAATAAAGTGCTCACTGAGTGTAGCATAGGTTAGGACACGCAGAAGTGCACAACACCATGCTTGAAAACAAACCTGTCATAAAATGCATTTTACTCTGAGTGTGTTTGATCCTAATTGGACTTGTTCAAGTCCAGTTAATGCTAAACTAACAATGAACATATGTTGGATAGATGACTTGTGGTAGCCACATGCAAAGTCTCACTTTAACTTAAACTGTCTAGCTTTCTTGTGAAAATTTTGAAGAAAGAATCCTCTGATGAAAGCCAGCCATCATGATTAAGCAGAAACTGCAGGCTAGAATTGGTGAACTGCAAAAGTACTCTTCACATCCCAGACGGATGAGGAAAAATCCATACATGATAATGATGTGTGAGAGTTCAAAGCAAATAGTGTAATAATTGCTATAATTTTCTTTTTTAAACAGTGCACTATCCGCCCTCTATTCTACAAAGGTCACTCTGCGACGCTGCAATTACTTTATGATATTATTGCTGTACTTGCCAACAAGGCAGGGAAATTTCAAATCATAAATTTGAAGATACTGAATATTTTCACTGTGTAAAGGCCACAGTGACCTTGTACGGAATGATCTCATTAGAGTCTCCTGTCACAAGAGGAATGGAAGAGGCAATGCCAGACTGCAGTGATGGTTCACCACACAGACAATGCACTGTTAAAGCTCAGTGACTGATCATGCCCATAGCTTACAATTTTAAATTGGAGGAGGGGAGGAGGTCCAAATGTCTTCACTCAGCGCATTCAAAACGATGGCTAATGTTGTACCCTTCACTGACAAGGGGAAATCCCACAGAGCTTTGTACTCTTTCACATAGCTATTGGTTTAATATTCCGAGTTATTTATCACATTAGTATAGCTTTAAATGCCTAATTACTGTCAAGTCGTCTTAACCGCAATGTATTGTCACTGTTGGTCATTTTTTTACTGGATTTGATTCCCTTGAACAATTGCAATAAAAAACTCTTCATCTTAGGGCGACACGAATGGTGCAGTGGATAGCACTGCCGCCTCATAGCAAGGAGGTCCTGGGTTCAAAGTTTGCATGTTCTCCCCGTGTTTGTGTGGGTTTCCTCCCACAGTGTGTGTGAGTGAATGGTGTGGACTAGCGTGTCCAGGGTGTATTCCAGCCTTTCACCCAATGTACGCTGGGATAGGCTCCAACCCTCCTGCGACCCTGTGCAGGATAAGCGTGTTAGGATAATGAATGAATTAACTCTTTATCTTGCTGTTGAGGTATGGTGTGACTCCAGGGCCAATTACAGTATATGCTTGTTCACCCAACACCAAGTTTTGGTTCCAATTCCCCTAGGAAGGGGTCTTCCTCAGGTGGACGCTGAGTACCCACAGGCTTGCTCTGATACAGTAGGGTGCTGCTTGGTTATCAGGGAAGGGACACCCTTGATCCATTGCCACAGCTTGACTGTCCTCATTATTGGAGCGCAGAAGCTGTTTCGGCAAGACGGTATATGTAACTTATTCATTTATCTTCCCGGTGCCATCCTGTAGGATTTATTTCAAAACTTTTATTCCGTATGCGTTTGACGTTTAAAAAAAATAAAAACTCGGAAAAGTTCAACTTCCCTTGAATCCGCGGCTCCACAGTCAGCGGAGAGATTTCCACGTCTCTCCTCCGCGCCGGCTCGGGTATGCAAGAAGCATTCTAACAACGGCTGGGGCTGCCTGTCTGATTTAATGAAGGTGAGCTGTGCATGCTCATTTGTAAACACTAGCAGGGAAATAAAGTTGCAACAGGACACTCTGCGCATGGCGGGAATAAAATCCATTCACGGCCAATGTGTTAAATTGGTTCCGCTGAATGTCAATATACAGCAAACCTGAAAAATTATTTGAGCTAAATGAATATTTACAGCAAATATGTTTAATTCGCTATCGTGGCATCATCTACTGTAGAGCAAATGTAGAAGACAAACTGGTAGAAAGGCTGTGTTGTGGTGAGGAACCCACACCTGCACATAGCTGATAAGTACTGATTTTTAAAAGACATTGATTTCAAATCAATGCCTTTTTTCTTAGAGGTACAATAGGTAAAGTCTTTGCGTTCATTGTTCATCATTGTTACGAGACCATTGTAAATCCCTTCCTATGAGTGAAAAAGGCTTGCTAACATGTTAACCTTGCATGTGTTTATAGTCCTTAAATTCAGCTTTCAAAATATACTGTCACGGCAGGGAGGACAGAGGAACCAGAAGCAGACGCAGGGGTGTGGAAAATGACAGGTTTACTAGCAGGTGGAGGGGCAGACAGAGCATAGTAAAAAACAGGCAAATGATCAAAAACCAGGGGGTCAGTCCACAGGCAAAAGTACAGAGGTTGATCCAACAGAATAGTCCAAAAAGCAGGCAGGGGTCAAACACAGGAAATCCAAACAGAAACATGGCAAGGGCAAACAAGCAAGGCACGGGAAAACAAACAAGGCTCGGGAATAAGGGAGCTAGAACAGGGGAAAGGAATGAAGGGCTCAGGACTCAAAACCAGGACAAGATGAACTAGCAGCGTGCAACTGAAAAGGACAGGTATAAATACACAGGGGAATGAGACAAACTGGGCGGGGCATGGGAGTGAGGGCGGTCTAACAAATAAACATCAGGTGAGACACATGAAAGGGTAATAGCACAATAACGAGGGGGAAACAAAAACGCGGACTGGATTCACAAAGACACACATGTAATACAAACGGCTCCGGACTAGGGAGTAGACAATTGCGGAGAATCAGGAGATGCAGAGATACTTAGAGACAGGTGCGAATACTTCGCTGAAACTAAGCAAGTAATCAGTGATAGAATAGGGAGGCGGAGTTACAGAACAGAATTGAAACTGGAGACGCGTTAGTAAGTCAGTTAAGTGATTTAAATTACAAATACCCAAAACTAGTGAAGGTTAGTTTGGTAGTTTGACAAACATATTAGTGTGTTAGTATAATTAGTACAGTACAACTTCTATGTTAGTTGGGATTAGTATATTAGTGTTATGTACAAACATGAAATGGAGAGAAAGCAGGAAGTAAGGAATGCAAGATTGGAAGGAAGGTTGAACCCCGGAACTACCGTAAACACCCAAATAGTGGGGCACGCAGACAGGGGAGTGACTGGGCTAGTAAACATTCAGACTCAGACATCACAGGGGAAGACAAGTGCAAAGACTAATAAATATAAACAGAACACCAGACATGAATATGAAAAATAATAAATTACAAGAATAATGATAATAAACAATTATAAACTAACACAGGACAGAACACAGGAACATAACATATACAGGTGACGGACTGGCACTCCATACCAAAACATTGTATAGCTGTACAATATTTCAAGGTCATTGGTTGAAAATTGGATCTAATTGCAACAGCCAACGTCAGCAAAGGGGAGGGGGATACACAGTGTTGTGGATTGACCGTGTTTGTTGCTGCAATTCCTGTCTTGACCATTTGAAGTCGGAAATTACCAATTGTACCTTTAAATGAAACGTTTAACTGGTTCCACATGCTGAATGCGTAGTAGCGGGTGTCTTGTCTCCATGGAAAATACAAATGCCTGCCGCTATAACTGAGGTGACAGTGACATATGTAATTCCTGTCGAAAGCACTACCTTTATGATGTATCTGAAAATCTGTACCAAATGTGGAAGGACTTTAAACAGAAACCCAGCTGTGTTTTCAATTCTTCCTCAAACCAAAATCCCACTGCTGGGCTCTGTGTGCCACACACATCACGCATGTCAAACGCAATACATGCTGCACTGTCCACATCATAAGCGATACATACAGCAGGAAACATGGTCTATGTCATGCAGGTTGCAAATATCACATGCCATACATGTCACATATTGCGTTCGGCCCACATGTCAAATGTGCCTCATGTTGTTAATTTCAAAAACATACAGTGCTTTGGGGCTTTTCTGAGGGAACTGCAACGCATCACATAATTACACATCTGGCAGTAGGACGCATGACAGTTTCACTGTGCAGGCTGCATCACAAAACAAAACCCAGCTATTGGTGGATTCAGACGCAGCTGACGTTTGTGTTTTTTTATCATAATAAAAGATAAGTGGCTAGGGAAAATGTTCTTACTTTGATAATTGGTTCAATGTTATTTTATTTTTTGATCTTAGGCAAAATGCTGGAATACTCCATGTGGAACTAATTTCAAAGGCACATACTGTAGGGTTGTAAGGTTGTTTGCTCGGGAGAAAAAAGAAAACATACATTATCCATTGTACAGTCCCATAATGACTACCATGTGATCCACACTGTGGTTATGTTATCACAAGTGTCACCCCCTTACAATCACAGGAAATGAACTAAGAAGTTTAACCCATTATGGACCAAGGCACCCTATAGAAAACCCATAGAACGGCCTAGGAATCACAATGCATTTCAATGGTTATGAGTCTTGAAAAGCGTCATATGATCAAATACAACGCTGGTATCTCATCTGTCTGTTAAGAGAGGTGTAACTAGGGTTGCCACCTCAGTTCCTGGACACATATGAAGCTGGCAAACTGAGTAAGCCGGACTGTCAATCGCTCTCGAGGGTGCGTGAGCCTGAAGGAATGTGGTGCGCAACTACCTTGTGCTTGGTGGCAATTTCTCTTTCATTACAAAAATAAAGAGTGTAATTCGTGAAGGTTAATAACGTCTCTGCACCATTTGTTACATTACATTTAGGAACGAACGCTGGATACGCTGTCTACATTTCATGAAGTAATACTAATGTATGCAACACTCGAAAATACTTAGATTCCAGGACATTTCGTTTCATTTTTTTTTCCAGGACAGACAACAAAAATCCGGGACAGTCCCGGAGAATCCAGGACGGGTGGCAATCCTACGTGTAACGCAAAGGTCGCATCCGTCTGTTTAGGGAGATGTAACGTGTTTTTTTTTTTTTTTATGACAGGAGTAATTAGATCCTGTTCAGAGAGGCATATCGCTTTTTAACTCCAGCAACTTTTGGAATGTAATAAAATATTTATATGTAGTGAAATTAACTCAACACAGGGGCTGACTCATATTGTATAACAAGTGATAATATTCACACTGAAACATCAAAGAAAACAATTAATCTTTTAACATGCAACTGATGAATTTCTATTCTTTTCCAAATATAAAATAGCAAAATTCACAACTGATCATGATCTTAATCATGAATGTATCTTGAGAAAAAAAGTAATTGGGCAATGACCACAGCTTATTGTCACGTTACTTCCTATTCAGCAAATAACGCTGGCAGTTAATGGAAACATTTCTAGGAACATTGGCAGGAAAACATCCTTGCCATGCAAGCAGTTATGACACATGCAACTTATTAGGCCTTAACTGTGCAGGGAGGCATATTCCCAACAAAGTCCCTATTTATCACAGCTTTGTCACTGTGTGTGTGTGTGTGTGTGTGTGTTGTGCGTGTTTGTGCATGCATGTGTGTGCATGCCTTGTAATTAAATCAGAATTGTTACTGCAAACAATTCCATGACTGGAAAAATAGTATCTGAAAAGGTTGGCACTGGCAAAGCATAATTAAACTCACAAATCTCTTTCTACCTGCTGCTTTGATACTGCAGAGATTTTACTGAACTTAAATTCTTAAAGTATTGTTTCTAGAACCTTGCTAAAAATATTTTTTTCATTGACAAAAAAGGCATGCTTCTTTTGCATGCTTATGCACTGTATTGATAATTATAATAGGCTATAAGAAAATGCAGTGAATATTATCACTTGTTAAAAAAGTATTGTTTCTAGACCTTACTATAATTTTACAAATACAAAAAATGGACCAAATGAGAAAAAAAGCATGGCTTTTGCATGCTTAGGTACTGTATCAATCATTGTGTTAAATGCGGCATACCGGAATTATGACTAGCCTTGTCCTTTTTTTGTCCCTCTTCTTTGGTTTGCTTTGTTTGAAGTTTCCCTGAACGAGACTCCTAACCCCCAGTTGCTCCTGACAAGCTGGTCAGTGACTTGCATGGCAGCCTATCACCATTGGCACTCATTGAGTGTGAGTGAGAGGCAGTAATTGTAATGCACAATATAAATACAGTCCATTTCTAATTTTACACTCTGGATGTTGTCTTCAGCTACGTGGAATAGTGGAACTGAGTGCTGCATTACTGCAGTTTAAAAGATGGATGCTCGCACACTGGTATGCTATTTAGCTTTATTGTAGACGTGTCCATCCCAGTGGATCTTCATCAGGTCTAAACAGATCATGTGCTACCACACTCATACATATGTGTTACAGATCACCTCATCACCTGATCCAAGCTGGACACATGAATGTTCAACACTGGTATATAGAAAAAAAACAGGAAAATAATATGTACATGTTAGAAACATATATATACAGTGGTGTGAAAAAGTGTTTGCCCTCTTCCTAATTTCTTATTTTTTTGCATGTTTGTCACACTTAAATGTTTCAGATCAAACAAATTTAAATATTAGTCAAAGACAACACAAGTAAACACAAAATGCAGTTTTTAAATGAAGGTTTTTATTATTAAGGGAGAAAAAAAATCCAAACCTACATGGCCCTGTGTGAAAAAGTGATTGCCCCCTAAACCTAATAACTGGTGCTGGTTACAACTGCAATCAAGCATTGTAATGGGACACACACCTTCCAAAAAGTTCAACTTTTGTCTCGTCAGAACACAGAGACGAGCCTTAATGTTCTTTTTGCTCAGCAGTGGTTTTCGTCTTGGAACTCTGCCATGCAGGTCATTTTTGCCCAGTCTCTTTCTTATGGTGGAGTCATGAACACTGACCTTAACTGAGGCAAGTGAGGCCTGCAGTCCTTTGGATGTTGTTGTGGGGTCTTTTGTGACCTCTTGGATGAGTCGTCGCTGCGATCTTGGGGTAATTTTGGTCGGCTGGCCACTCCTGGGAAGGTTCACCACTGTTCCATGTTTTCGCCATTTGTGGATAATGGCTCTCACTGTGGTTCGCTGGAGTCCCAAAGCTTTAGAAATGGCTTTATAACCTTTTCTAGACTGATAGATCTCAATGACTTTCTTTCTCATTTGTTCCTGAATTTCTTTAGATCTCAGCATGATGTCTAGCTTTTGAGGATCATTTGGTCTACTTCACTTTGTCAGGCAGGTCCTATTTAAGTGATTTCTTGATTGAGAACAGGTGTGGCAGTAATCGGGCCTGGGTGTGGCTAGAGAAATTGAACTCAGGTTTGATAAACCACAGTTAAGTTATGTTTTAACAGGGGGGGGGAATCACTTTTTCACACAGGGCCATGTAGGTTTGGATTTTTTTTTCTCCCTTAATAGTAAAAACCTTCATTTAAAAACTGCATTTTGTGTTTACTTGTGTTGTCTTTGAATAATATTTAAATTTGTTTGATGATCCGAAACATTTAAGTGTGACAAACATGCAAAAGAATAAGAAATCAGGAAGGGGGCAAACACTTTTTCACACCACTGTATGTACTTATCCATACATATACACATGCATACCCATGATATATGGGTATCAATGGTTAACATCATGTGCGTCACATTCCTTTGTGGGAGAAAGCATTAGCCAATAAAATAAATGGATATATCAGGAATGCGGCAATGAACCAAAGTTGGTCACCTTTATGGAAAAGGTTTTATATCCCCATCAATATTAAGAACAGAAGGCAATAAAGTATTAAGAGTGTAGTTCCAAAGCATTTCCCATTGTAATAAAAGTTTTTCAACATCGCCTCCTCTCCTTTGAGTATTTACATGTTCAATGCCAAAATATCTCAAGGAAGTATTGAGCAACAGGCCTCCTTCGGTCCTGGGTCCTAATTTTGCTCTTATGCTCAGAAATGATTGTCTTTAAACCTCCGTTTGTCTGTCCACATATAATAATGAGCATGGGTACCTCAGAGCATGAATTACATTCTTGGTAGAACACAATGGTTGGTGGT
Organism: Conger conger; assembly: GCF_963514075.1. Taxonomy (NCBI): domain Eukaryota; kingdom Metazoa; phylum Chordata; class Actinopteri; order Anguilliformes; family Congridae; genus Conger; species Conger conger. The sequence continues at coordinate 28,400,542 of NC_083763.1, read as the reverse complement.
AATAAAACCCTTAATTTTGAACTACTGGCCAGTCCTAGGACGATTAACATCTTTACATTTTGTAGTAAAGTTACATTGAGCACAACGTCCTCACCTGTAATTCCCATCTGGGATTTGAGAAAGGTAATTTGCCGGGAAGTGGAAGGTTGGGGATGTAACTCTGATATTATCACCATATTTCTCATGTCTAAACACTACCCTAGAGGTATCCTGAACTGCTTGGACAGCTGAGGGTTAGTGTTTAGAATGTGCCAATGATTCTTAATAATAATCTCAAATTCTTTCCCAAGGGGAGCATAGTGCCCTATTATCTAAGGCAGTGTTCGGCAACCCCGGTCCTGGAGAGCCGCAGGGTGTGCTGCTTTTTGTTTTCACCTTAATATCAGCAACCGATTCAGACCCGAGAAACTGGGTGAGGTGCGTAATCAACTACTTTCATTGATCAATTAAGTGCTGAGTAACAACTAAAGCCAGCACACCCAGCGGCTCTCCAAGACCAGGGCTGCCAACCCCTGATCTAAGGGGAACTTGATGCATTACTATGGGAACATTCCTCTGCCATACTGAGCCCACGGAGCTCCAGCAATGTCTCGTGGACAAGCAGCTGAAGTCAAAATGGGTTTGTCTTGTCTTGGCTTGGCTCTCCAGTCAATGTCCAGTTGACAGCCACATTAGATGGTGTAGGCTATCTGCCAATCTTGACTGTGACCACTAATATGTTTTTAAATGTCTTTTAATTCACCCTAAATCACAATAAAGAGTGTGTTTGATGTATGGACATATGGAGGCACTGTACAGATAATACAGTTTCTTATAAACTTTCATTGTGGCTTCTCGGGTGACATCCCACAGACAACATGCCTGCACATACACTCACTGAGCACATAGTTAGAAACACCTGGACACCTACTTATTCATGCTATTATCTAATCAGCCAATTGTGTGGCAGCAGTGCAATGCATAAAATCATGTGGATACAGGTCTTTCGCTAATGTTCACATCAAGCATCAGATTGGGGAAAAAATTTGTTCTAAGTCACTTAGACCATTACATTACATGTCATTTGGCTGATGCTTTTTTCAGACTTACAGTTTATTAGACGAAGCAGGAGACAATCCTCCCCTGGAGCAATGCAGGGTTAAGGAGGTTAAGGGGATCATATTGTGGCTACTCTGGGGCTTGGACCACCAACCTTCCGGGTCACAGTCATGTACCTTAGCCACTCAACTACAGGCTGCCCCCCCGCAATTTAAAACTAGAAATTCCTGAAAAAGACCTAATTCTTTTGATAACAAGTTCGTACAGGAAAACAAACATGTGCAAATGTTTTTGAGTCTTTAAGCAGATGGCTTTTATCATGAGAAATAAGGAGGGGTTCAGCCTTTGATGAGATGCTCTTTTTTATTTAATAAAGGGTGGCTATACCCATTATTCATACCAGCCATAGCAGCAAGACAAATAAAGCAATTACCCCCAGATGTAATTAGTCTGTTGAGACAGATTGAAGTTTCTATCATTTGGACATTAATTCTAGATTGGATGCTATTGGACATGGGGAGTGGGGTGGGGGGGGGGGGCATTCTCCCATTACCTCCTTTCTCTGTCTTCCCTTAATCCTATTATCGCAAAAACTGACCAACACATCAAAGATGGCTGGCTAAATTGAGAAAACGTTAGTTTATCGACACAGCTTCGAATTCGCACAGCAAATTCTTTACGCAAAGCCCGCGATTATCCAGAGACCCACTGTGCCACCCGTAGGATTTTTGTTTTCATTTCACCTTGTTCTGCACCTTAGGCTTTAAGCTAAGCAATTAATTATGTATGCCTTGACAAATTCTTTGTAATAGTGTCCTCACATGACCAGAACGCTTCTCTCCAGAATAGCATTAATGGGTAAAAAAATGAAAAGCTGCATCCCTATTCATTGCTCATTCCGCACTGATACCTGGTAACTCCGCAGGGAGCAGTAAGTAAAGAAGGGGGGAGCGGGGGGAGAAAACTGCAGCTAAAACACTGCAGGACTCTAAACCCATAACTTACAAAGACACGGTAATGTGGGAGCGATGATCTATCTACTGTATGAGATATGAAATGTTAAATGGCTGAGGAGTGCTAGAGCTCAGGCTCACACACGTGCGGCCACGCACACACACACACACGCACGCGTGCGCACGCACACAATAAAGCTAGCTCTCTCCTCCATCCCTCCTTTCCCTTTCTGACTCTCCCGTCCTCTGCTTCCTCTCCCTGGCTCTCCTCCGCTAGCTCTAAACGCTAGGCTGTGTTTCCCGACCCTCCGCAGTCCCGCTCTTAATCATTTATGAAGGGCTGTCTGCGCAGCGCTTTCTCCCCGCCCCGCCCTCCCCTCCCGCCGGCGCGGCGTGGCCCATCTGCCGCCTCGCCGTACCGCGCCGCCCGATGGATCGGAACGCGGAGGAAAACGGCCGATGAGACGGACGTAACGTACAGTACGCGAGGCTAAATAACCAGGGAGAAAACGGGAAACCTGTGTGATTTGCCCCGTTCTGTTGTCGCTGTTTGTGCTGTACGGAATAATGGGCAAGTCTGTAGCGTAGTGGTTAAAGTGCGTGACTGGGACACACAAGATCAGTGGTTTGATCCCCGGTGTAGCCACAATAAGATCCTTGAGCAAGGCCCTTAACCCTGCATTGCTCCATGGGAGCAATGTCTCCTGCTTAGTCTAATCAACTGTACATCGCTCTGGATAAGAGGGTCTGTCAATTGCCAGAAATGTAATGTCAATTGCTGGAAAGATATAAGAGTAACTTGCCAAACCTTTTTTGATGTGTTCACCTTTGCACGGCTCAGTCCAGACCAGCTGACTTGTGTGGTGTTTCCATTCATGCCATGAGTAGGTCTCATTTCTCTGCGTTCAGTTTTGAAGTCCCAAAACAATATTCAGTGGGCATATTATAATCGCATCCCCAACAAAAAATGCAATACCATATGCTGAAATATGGTTAAATCTGATATTGGGTGCATCAATGAAGAACTACCATTTTTAATATTTGTTCAATAATACTTCCAATAATACCACACAGTGATATTGTAGAATTTACTAATATGTTTGATAGTACATTTGCTTACTTTGCAAAAAATTACAGTAGCTGAAACATTTGTGGAATATTTTAACATATTAATTTTTTATGAAGGTCCATTGCTGTTTTCTTTCTCTTTAGTTTTACATAGTTTGCAATGGTGCGATATTTATTTTACAGGTCCTGTGGTAGAATAATACAATGAAATAACCTTCAGCTGTCAAAGAAGTGTTTCACCTGTATCATACACATTGAGAGATTAGTACAATTTATGCACATTGAGAGAAAGACGGAGTACAATTGCTTTGACACAGATAGATTATATTTATTGTTGAAGGTGACATACTTACAGTTTACACCAAATGCATTATGTTTCTGCCTTCACTTGAGTTTCAACAAAACCAGGACAGAAAATATAAATCATCTCTAATTTGCCAAACACAGATACATGCACACAAACACTGCCTATACACACACACACACACACAGACACACACAGATAGAATGTGTGTGTGAGAGATTGTGTGCATGCGTGTGTGTGTTTGTGTAAGAGAGAGAGAGAGAGAGAGAGAGAGAGAGAGAGAGAGGCATCGTAGAAAAACAACAAAGATTTGTTTAGGATTTGATTTCAGAAAGACAGATGGTTTATTTAGGCTCTGGAGTTACTGGAATACTATTTTGTCATAAATTACCCAGCAGTGCTGTGAGATTAACTCATTACAGGGTAACTCATTACAAAAACTTCCTAGTGGGGTGGAGTCGTCATGGTGCATCTGTGAACATGAGACAGCTTTCCGGGGGGTGATGCAATATGAAAGGATGTGTATGTGTGTGTGTGTGTGTGTGTGGTGAATTTACAGGAGACCAATTACATTGAAAATGTTTAGGAACACCGGAGGGCAAATCCTCCTAATCAGATGGGGTATTTTTGCCTTTAAGAACGTCTCCAGAGCTTTCTTTTTTCTTTTTTGAGCAAGTGGAAAAGCATTTATATTATCCTACCAATAGGTAGTTGGTTAGCAACCGGTAAAGAAATGCAACGAAGAAACACCAATATGTGATGTTTATTAGATTCTGAGATTTTGTCTGTGTTTGTTTTGACCTGTTTGAAAATGTTTTTGTGTACCTTAAATGATCATCAAACGACACCATCAGACACTTCACCCAGGAAGGTGAAATTGGTATATATATATATATATATATATATATATATATATATATATACAGTAGATTAACGGTTATATACCATTAATACATTAATATATATATACTGGTATATATATATATATATATATATATATATATATATATATATATATATATACCAGTATATATATTAATGTATTAATGGTATATAACCGTTAATCTACTGTTTTACACAGACCAATCTTAGAGAATCGGCATCCAACTGCCATTAGTATTAGTATTACCTCACTCATATTCCCTGCTAGTTTGTGCTACTGAACATCTACTGTAATCTAAATATTAATCACATCCAAATGCATCGGCATCCAACTGCCATTAGTATTAGTATTACCTCACTCATATTCCCTGCTAGTTTGTGCTACTGAACATCTACTGTAATCTAAATATTAATCACATCCAAATGCACTGGAAGGTACTATAAATGCTGTCTGAAAACATTGTTATTTAAAGAAATAGTCAGGAAATAACTATTTAAAGCTGGGACTTAAAAAGTTTTCAATTTGATAACACGACTAGCTTAAATCAGTTAACACAACAATTGTATTGCTCTTCAAATGTGCAGTAGCACTACAAATGCAATTGGATATTAGTTGCGTGTAATGAAATACCAGGGATCATGCTGACTGAAACCCACCCTCTCTGCAACAGCCAAATGTGCACTGCATGTGGGGCTGCCAGCCACACTTCAGGAGTCAGGAATACAAATCGAATAGCAGACTTCAGGGTATAATCACACACTGGGGCAGTGTTTACTTTTAAATAATTTTTTTAATACTTTTGAAAACAGTCTGTATGCAGAAGCTTAGTTAGGACTGAGTAAATAATGAGAACTGTTCCCCGAGTAATTCAAGAAGTTAGTAAGCTTTCAGTCATCTGTTCATTCCAAGCCTAAAGCATTAAAGTGAGAGAAGGGCATGGATGCTATTCAAAACCAAACGGTTAAGATTGTGGAGTAGGTGCGTCTTGACCATCATGTTAAAATATGTTTTAATATGAGTATGACTCAGCTGCAATAGCACGATTCTGGGTCTAACAGGAATGTCCAGGCTGATCTTAATCGAATCAGAGCTAACAGACATCACAGGATGGCAAGTGTGAACTGTCACACACTGATGACCATACGCTGCCTGAGAACTCCAGAACTTATGCTGAACCTCTGCAAACATTTGGTACTTCTGTTGAAGGGGAACCTGAACCTGAATATATTTGATTTAAAATAAATAGTAGAGTTTAGAGTTGTGTGTCTCTGACCCTCAATAGATCCTATTAATTTCATATTATCAAGTATCAAGTACAACCCCAGCACTTCAACAAGGCAATTAAGAGCTAAGTTACTGGAAAAACCAGAGCCCCTTAAGTTCTCTAAATGCCTCAGAGGCACTCACTCATTCTGCTGAATGTGTGGCAGTGTGTCCCGACAACATGCCAATGGTGCGTGGTATCACAACACTTACCTCAAGGAGAAGCTCTCTGCCTATACCTCTGACAGCAAATGGAAATTGTGAAGCAGAGTTAAGAATATTAGGGTCTATATTTGGGTGTGCAGCGTGATTCTTTCTAATGAACATGCAAGAATTTGGGATGCAGTGCTTTGGCAAATATTGCAGATTATGAAGATAATATAGTTTTCTGCACATTTATTTTTAAATAACACATTTGTAATATGTGAGATGTTTAATTATTACAAAGTAATTTGTTTAATTATTGTGTAAGTGGAAGTTTTGGATTTGCTTTATTTATTGACCCCATTGGTATAAGTGTACTGTAAAGACAATCTTATTTGATATTCTTGCACATGCTCTTGCACATACTCAGTGGCTCTGAATGTCTGCTGTAAGGGTAGTCTCCTTGTCTCATGCTGGTAGAGTTGGTTGCACACACTGTTTGACTCCTGGTCTTGAAACGCACAACCACACTTCCCTCAACCCTCAATCAGTCCTCTGCAGAACTTCAGCTGCTAACTGCACCTCCCTGGGACATTTCCCTTTTCCAGTGCTGTCAAATCCTTATTTACATTGATCAGTCTACATGGGACATTTCCAGTCCCAAATTATGTGCACTGTTGCACAAATTCCAGCTCCTGGTATTTTGGTTGGCAGTAACATCCTGGAAAATGATTTCCATCTTTTCGGGAAAGGACACGTAGAGTAAGCTCCCGATATGGTACTGCTGTGGGAGTGACCTCAGGGAGCTTTCCTGATTGTATCTGCAGATTCTTTGGCACCGCCTGTTCATAGCTATTATGGCACGCTGCACTTTTTCGTGTTTTTCTTGTACTTTGAGGTGTGGCTGGGGGGCAACACAGTAAAGGCCCTAACGGTGTTTACCACGGTTGTCATAATAACAGTCTTGAATGCTGTGCTAATTCCAAAATAGCAATAGCAATGTCATATTCGTACGCACGGTGCCAGGCCATAAAATGATAATGACTTAAACATGCCCGTCCACTGACCATTGTGGTCTTGACCTGTACGATGCTGCGCTCTGCACGTTTGATGTTAGCTGCAGAACGTACAATGGAGCTCTTTAATACGTTGCAGTCTTTGGAAAAATATATTTTATTTATTTTTTAAATGTCATCTATAATTACACGTACAATGAATATGAACTAAAGACGTTTAAAATTTCACAAAATAAGTTTCGTAAAAAATTTTTTTTTTTGGCATGCTGTGTTGTGCACTTCTGGCCAGCATCCCCGTTGCGAAATAGAGATGTCCATGTATCAACCGTGGCACTCCTCTGCCTGTCCCTGTAGGAGTCTGCTTTGACTCTGCGTCTCCCGACTCGGAGGTTTGGTGGTGGATGAAATCAGTCTTAGGCCTACGGAACCCGGGTCCGCCTGCCATGGCTTTGATGGAGCGGCGCACTCACCACGCTACCACCGCCCGACGTACGAGGGAGATGAGGGATGTTTCCTTCGCCGTTTCTGTCGAACCTAACACCGTTTCATCACCGCACCAGGCCGCTGTCTCTCCCAGCCCAGCCACCGTATTCCTGTGTGATTAATGGTTTCCAAAAGGGCCATTGGGGGCCTAAAAAGGGCTATTAATCAGGGGCTTGCTGGGCAGCAAGTGTAGCATTTGTTATGACCGAACCGTGGCCAAAGCTTCACTCAGATAGAGGAAAGAGTCGGAGGCCGGGTTGTTCAGCTTCACTGAATAGTTTTTGTTGTTCATTGAAGAGATTGTTATCCAAATATCAGGGCAAACTAGGCCTCATCCTCTGCTTTTGAGTTCCTACCTTATTATTTTGGGGGTTAGGCTGTGTCTTGTCAAGGATTTTGGTTATTTTCCGTTTCCATTATTAACCTCTTGTTACTGCTGTCTGTGATTCAAAGTATGCACAGTGGAACAAGTATGTTTATATTGTCATACAGTACTGTGCAAAAGTTGCCTTAAAATAAATGCTTTAAAATAAGAATGCTTTAAAAAATAGAAATGTTAATAGTTTATTTTTATCAATTAACAAAATGCATGAACAGAAGAAGTGAATGAACAGAAGTAAAATCTAAATCAAATCAATATTTGGTGTGACTACCCTTTGCCTTCAAACCAGCATCAATTCTTCTAGGTATACTTGAAGGAAATTGGCAGGTAGGTTGTTCCAAACATCTTGGAAACCCCTGTCTGGCTTGAAATTTCTGCCTGGGAGAGACCTTGCTGATGCAGGATAACTACCTTGAGTCTTGTTGCTGTGCTCATTCTTGCCATGGTGTATGACTGGTCAGCAACCTCACCTTGGAAGCAGAGTTTAGCTGTCCCTCACCCAGTTTTAACCCTCCTACACAGTTGTTTCTGTTTCATTTAATGATTGTGTTTCAACCTACATATTAAATTGATAATCATTAGCTCCTCTTTGGTATAACTGGTTAATCACACACCTGACTATATGCCTACAAAATCCCTGACTTTGTGCAAGTGTACCTAGAATTGATGCTGGTTTGAAGGCAAAGGGTGGTCACAGCAAGTATTGATTTGATTTAGATTTTACTTTCTATTTACATTTCTATTTTTGAAAGCAAAATTTTTTTTCACACCTGCCTAAAACTTATCCACACAACCACCACCTATTCCCATGCACACGTACGTAGATGCACACACAAACACATGCACAGACACACACACACACACACACACACATGCACACACACACAGATTGTAAATTGTGAACTGAATGTAATAAAAGCACCAGGAGTGTGGACGTGCCACAGCATAACTCACTAACATGTAAATGGCATTTAAAAGTACCTGTTTTCAAAGGCCACGATAAGACCATACAGTATATTGAATTCTAAATAGCATTTTCTTTCTTCTTCCGAGTCAATAGTGTTAATGTCTTTTGAAACAGTCATGGAAATCGAAAAATGTTCCCGCATGTTGACAGAAACCCATTAACTCTTCCTATAACGGAGCTGAAGATGAGTATCTGTCGCCGGACCTGCGGCAGGAATGAGAATGAGAGCGTTTGCGGAAACGCAGGGGGGCTTACAGAAACCTTGCGTCAGTCGCGGAAAATGGGCCTCTGCCCAGGCGTGATCGAGCTTTCCTTTCAGCGCGCAGTCCTGACAGCGTCCGACTGATAAGAGTGTCCGGAACACGGGCGGATTATTATCCCGGTAACCGCGGAGGCAGGGGTCGAACCGACATCCTGACGGGCGAGTGCGGTGGTTCCCCCTCGTCTGGACACCCGGTCCTCCACCACCCCCCGCCTGCCACCCGCCTCCGCATGGCCAGAGCTGATGCTGACCGCGATGGGGGATCCGGCAACGGTGCAGCGTTCGACCAGAGGGCTTTGGTCAATCCGCAGCAGGGCTCCAGGACTCCATCTGTCTCGTAGAGATCAGGTCATCCATCTCCACTGTTCAAAGTCTAAAACAGACCTGTCTCCGGGAGAGAAAAATTACTCGCAGAAACAGGAGTCAGGAGGAAATCGTAAATCAAACAGGAATCTACTCTCTTTTTTTGGATACATTTTTTTTTTTACATTTAAGGGGTGTTGTATAATCAGTGTCCCAATGGGCTTTCACACTCCTTGGAATATGTTGGCAAAGGATACAATCATATGAGGGGGGGGAGAGATATAAACAGGTACACTGCAGATATGCTGAAATAATTTTCCAGCAACACAGTGGTAGCAGGTGCAGACTAAACCTTTGTCACTTTGTGACACCTACGCACATTTTTTGGTTTTCTCAATTAAAAAAAATTGTTGGGTCATTCGAATGAACCTAAACATTTCCAACTGAGAAAACCAAAAAAATATAGGTGTAACAAATTGATATAAACATTTTAGATTCATCCACTGATCCCAATGCATTGCAGCTTTAAAATGTAAATTTAAAATAAAGCTAGCAGAAATGTAACTAATCTCCCAAATTAAAATATTTGGAGAAAAGCTGTAGTGTCGTTGTGTTAGTCATTTGTATTTTATTCCAGGCTTTGCCTGGGGATGTCTTCTCCTGGCTCCAGAGGGTATGTTTGTACTTTATTGGATTTTAAAGGTGACAGAAATGTTAATGCTCAACCCAACACCTTTACACACATTAAATAAGCGTGTGCCAGCTTTTTACGAGGATTCCTATTGCCCCGCAATCTCTACTTCACTTAATTCATAAGAGGCTGCCAAGTAGGTTATGTCAAGAACAGAATAGAATAGAATAGGCAAATTTTTTCACACGGTATAATCTCAGTCTTAAAACAGAGATTAGACTGAAGGTGTATCAATTAATTGTGTCCTACAGTAACCCTGGGTGTCAGGATGCCAGGTCCTTAGCTGTGACTTTATCCTCACTTGGCCTCCTTGTTGAAGCCAGGTCCTGATCTAAATTGGGCAGGACAGACATGTCTTGTTCTTGCTTCACTCCTTTCTGCTTGCATTACTTGGGCCATGTAGAAGGTATCCAGTGTCACACTGTCCATCACACAATGTTCTGCTCGACTGCCTGACCCTGCTTCTTATACCTTGTGTCCCTTCTCTCTCTTTCTCGGTGTCTATCTCTTTCGCTCTCACCCACACACTAAGTTTGGACATGTCAGGGAATCATTCTTAGCCCCCGTGCACCGCTTAAAATTTTGCACTGGAAAACTACCCAACTTTGTGCCAATGCAATTGTAGGAATGCACTGTACAAACAAATTTTAATCACAAACTTTCCAACTCTCCCATCATATCGTTCTAGGACACTAATTCACTTTTATCCCTTGTATGGGACATACATATTCCGTCTTAAACTAAAGAACCACTATACTGACGCCTACACTACACAAGACATCAGGACATATTTTTGAAAACATTTCACTGAAACGTGTTTTTGTCATCAAAGATACTTGTATTACGTCAAAAAAATAAAACTTTTTTCCCCAAGAAAACTGTCCAAGAACCAGTGGCACTCTGACAGAGAAGCTACCACGCAAGGCCTCGTGGAACCATTGTCATTTGTGCTCCTTGTTACCGCTAATGGCATCTGAGAGCAGGAGCTGTGCTCCTAATAAAAGGTTCCTGCGTGCTGATTAGGAGCTGAGATGGTAGAACTGGCTCTAATAACCTCAGATGAAAGCTCAGAGTCCCCTTGCAATGAACAAATGCAGAATCAAAGCCAGCAGAAGGCACAACTTGTTCTGCCGAATTCCCGTAGCCGTGCAACGGCAGCGGGAGCTTAAGGTCGAAGCCGAATGCTTTTAAAGATATTCTCTGTACCTGAAATGTGCTACTTTGCCTGTTAAATTTCTCTTTCTCCTTCTCCCCATGGTAATACAATTCCAACCTGATATTTGTCATCATCGTGAGCCAGAAACTAAAACGAAACTTAAATAGAGTGAAATCAGTGTCAAAAAGCGAAAAGATGTGTACATGTAAATTGAGATTTGCACATTTAAATTGCGGTTTGAACATCAGCTCCTCTGAGCCTTTGGGAGTTCTGTCCAACTCCTTGGGAAGCCAGTAAAAATGTAGGCTACAGGAAAAGTTCTGTCAGCCAACATTCTGATTTTGGAACTTGCAGTTGCATTCCAGTCGAAGAAGAGATGGGAACAATGTAATTGTGCTCAGTTAAAACACAGTCATATAATGAGACAATATAAATATTAAAACATGATTCCTTTACATAGATATTTCTCTGGCTGGGGGTAACATTGACTGTGGTGGTAAGAGCAGTCGTCTGGCAGTCAGAGGATTGCCAGTTCAATCCCACCCTGGGTGGGTCAAAGTGTCCCTGAGCAAGACACCTAACCCCCAAATGCTCCTGGCGAGCTGGTTGGTGCCTTGCATAGCAGCCAATCACCGTTGGTGTGTGAGTGTGTGTATGAATGGGTGAATGAGAAACATCAATTGTACAGCACTTTTGGACTGTGCATGGTCCACTGGCTGTAATTAAAGTTGGTATTAGGCAGACTATAGCCTAGCATTTTGTTAGCTGGTAAAATATACCATCCAAGGAATTAAGAATATCTCTTATTTAGTTAAACATGTATTTATTTTTATGTGTTAATCCCTTTGAAACAGTGGGTAAATGTACTTTGGGATTGCTCTATGGCCTCCTTTTCCCAAGGGGTGATCACTGTTCTCTGAGAGGAGAGAAGGTTTTCTAAATAGTATCATGCTATCTTACTTGACATTGACAATGCCAGTGGTCTTCTGTAAATACTGTGAAATCAAACCAGAACTGGACTGGGTTTATTATACGTACATAATAAACCCATCCCCGGTGCTGAATAACTGAGCTTGCCAAAAGTTTTTAATAGGACAAAAGCACCGACTTGGTTTGACTGCAGCTCTGCATCCCCAAAGTGTTCACAGTTTTTTTCCCTCACCCATGTTCTAAATGCACAGTTCAAAGCAGCTGCAATAATGATGACAGCTTGGGAATCGGCCTCTGCGTGACGCCACTATTGAATCGCGCGCAGGAACTCCCAAGGCATCCAATGCTGTAAAAATAAAACAAACAAACAAATAAACAAGACCCACAGAAGCTGCTGATGAAAGAATTCAATTTGATGCGATTGAACGCTTGCCTGTCCCTCAGGGTGATCCCTGAAAGCCTATGTAAAAGCTATCTCGGAAAAAAAGGCCACTTTGTCCATTTTCAAGCTCTCTTCCGTGAACTGCAGCCTTGGAGTGTCCAAACAGTGGACAGTCAGAATATCTCTGCTCTCTGAAAAGACTCAAACAGTACACTTCCTAAAAATCAAATTTAAAAAAATAAAATAAAAACGTAATCAATAAAATAACAACAGAACAGGTTGATTCCACAATATATTGTAATGTCAATAGAAGGAGGGTCTGACCTGATAGTCAATAGACTGAGAGGACCTGACATTTAGAATTAATTGCCGAAATATCTCCAAATCTCAGCAGGTGCACAAAGATAGGGTTGCAAAATTTACCAGGTGCTCACTGGAGCTCCGGCTGAGGAACAAACTAAAGCCGAAATTCCTCAGCAAATATCAGTCTGAGCCAACGTGATAGAATGTAAGCTCCCCGTTTCTCTCTGGATAATTGTGACCCGCATTGCAAATTAATGAGAGCTGAGGAAATGCGATAACCCAGCAGCTAATTTCACTTTTTATTTTTTAGAAAGTTACGGGTGTGTGCGGAAGGCCAGTGTAATTCTACAGAGAGTGATTATCACATTTTAACTTCTGTTTCACACCGGAGGTCAGCAGTGCAATGTAAGATGGCTGTCATGTTCTACATGGCAGAATTGGATTAGTGTTTTTTTTTTTTTTTTTTAAGAAACTAAAATCTGGCTTATCACATTTTTCCAGGACATATAGTCATAAAGTTACAATGTTCTGGAGTGTAACTGCAAATGTAATGTGCTCTCTCTTTCTACTCCCCATATCTGTATGTATGTCTGGTCTGTGCTTATCTGCAGCGCACTTGCTTCTGCAGTTGGAAAATTCTTGCTGATTGGAAACTGCATTTTCCATAAGCCACTTTACTGACGGACGTGAAATCTAGCCAATGGGAACTGTCCCGGTACTGTCATGTCAAAGGGCAGTTTTAGGGAGCAGTGTAAATTATGTTGTTACTCTCTCTCTCAGTCAAGCATTCTGCTCTGACATTGGAATGTGAAGACCTTAGAATTAGTGGTATAGTGTTATAAATATGTTGTTTATAGTTCACTAAATATATGTATGACGTTTAACTCTGGAATTACTGGCAAGAAATTCTGTAAACTAAAAAATAATAGTTATTTTTCAGGACCTGTGTTTTTCTTTGTATAGTTTTTTGTCAATGTGCTTAATGTTTCTGTGTTTTTGTACCCTCTGTGCACACCATAGTCACCCTGTCAGTTCATTAATTCAATATTATTTGTTTCACCTGCGTTTTGACTTCCTGATGGTTTCCCACACCTAATTGCTATTCCCTCTTGTTACCTGTCTTATAAAAACCCCTCTGTTTGTCTAGTTCAGGGGTGTCAAACTGAATCCCCAGGGGGCCGCAGTGTCTGCAGGTTTTTGTGGTTTCCTTTCAATCAGCTGCCAATTAAGGCCAATTAAGGCCTTGAGAACAAGGCTTGCGGATACTTTAACCAATCAATGACTTGAATGAACCCAGAACACCCCAAAACCCAGCAGACACTATGGCCCTCCAGGACTGGAGTTTGACACCTGTGGTCTAGTTCACCACCAGATTATTATGTGTTCCATACTCCCTGACTCAGCATTTATTCCTGATTGATCCCCTTATGACTTGTTTTGTTTTCAACTTCCGTATTTAGTGTATTTCTTCTGTATAATATTGATCTGCAGTTTGCTTGACCTGTTTTTGTTTTTCAACCTCTGCTTCTGGATTCTGTTTCTGTCTGATCTGCCTACTTGTTTTCGACCCTTCGCCTGTGACCACGACTACAATTTGGATTATCCTTGTTATACCTGTTTGCTGGAGTTTTGACCCATTGCCTGGACTTTTGATTACAAACTGCTTATTCCATACTATCCCTGTTTGCTGGCTACCAAACCATGCCTGTCTGACCTGCCTTTATTTTAATAAAGACTCTTTATGAAAAAGCTACGCCGTAGTCTTGCATCTGGGTCTGGTGTTCTATGAACCTGATAGGGGCGACATGGTTCAGGCAGTAACAGCAGTCGTCTGGCAGTTGGTCGTCTGGTTGCCGGGTTTGATCCCCCGCCCGGGCTGTGTCGAAGTGTCCCTGAGCAAAACACCTAACCCCCAAATGTTCCTGACGAGCTGGTCGATGCCTTGCATGGCAGCCAATCGCCGTTGGTGTGTGAGTGTGTGTATGAATGGGTGAATGGGAAGCATCAGTTGTACAGCGCTTTGGATAAAGGTGCTATATAAATGCCTACTATTTAGCATTTATTGACATAAGCTTTATTTCCCAACATGTTTAAAGCAGTGTGCTTTAATGATTACATGGAATAAACCTTCCTTTTTTTTACAATCTTACATTTTCTAAACAACATTTTTTTGTTGTAATGTAATGTAAAATAATAATGTAATATAGATGGTGGGACTGGCAGCACCATGACTGCACTCCAGTGGGAATAGGGCTAGCTACAGTAAGTCAATATCAAAGGCTATGTGTTATGAAATTTACAACTGTCTTTATTCCACATTTGTTGTACAGGTGTACATTGATTGATAATATATAAATAATCTGCATTTGATCAGATCAACTTCTATTGATTATGCTTCATCCACATGAAAAAGATCATGTCACTCAATCCTAAGAATTCAGTAACACATAGAACCCTATTTTGACCTAGTTAAACATTTAGACTGCATTTTTAGACTGCAACATCAACTGCAACTTACAGGGCGGGGCTGGGGTCGGGGGTGTTATGACCCCCAGTACGTACAAACCCAATATTACAAAACTCAGCCTTCCAAGTTGAGCGCGTATCATGGAGGTAGCTATGGTAACAGACAACAATGTGTGGAAAGTGGGGGCACAGTCTGTCAATTATAACTAATTCTCATTACCATGCCCAGAACTATTATAGTGCGAAATTTAGGCTTTGAAAAATACATTTTAAAATACTTTGAAAAGAATAATAAAACCATTATGCACATTTGTTTTGTTGTTGCCTAAAGACAACTGGAAAGTGTCATATTCTACTGCTATGTTACTCCTTTAAACTGTGATCCTTTTCACTGTGATCCTTTTCCCTCACCATCTTCTTTAGCTTCCGGGAGGGTTAATATGTACTTGTGTACAACTTCCTTGCAAGTTTGCATGCTTGTTCCCTCATTTTTATACTTTAATAAAACAGGAAGTGATGGAATGACACAATATAGTTTAGACTGAGACTAATGAAATTGTATTGCCGATTTCACTTTGTTTGCTTTTGTCAACAATAATTGTTAGGGGTGCCAATAATTTTCTTCAGGAAAAATTAGTTTGCTAAATAAAAAACTGAGACATGAGAGTAAATGTATTGAAATAAAAGTATATAGTTTTCCCATGTTGTTTATTATATGCAGCCTTTTTTCTATTAAGGGTGCCAATAATTATGGAGCCCACTCTAAATACTGTTTAAAAGTGGAATCATTTTTTATTTAAAAGGTTAATCTGCTGGAGCCCATTCTCTAGGGTATCTTTGAAGCTCAACATCTCAAAACCACTCAGAATGCAGATAGAAACATATAATTCCAAGGTCCAAATATTAAACGTACCTCATTTGAATGGCAATGTGTCTTTCACATCCCCAGCCCCAGATTACATTCTTTCTAAAAAAACATTAATGCTAGATGCTGTTGCATTATTTGTTGTACACTGTAATTAGGGTCACCGGTTTATAGACGGCAGTTTTGTCACCTGGAATTCAGTCATCCCAGAGAAAGAGGTCAATAGAACCTCAGTCCATTATCACACTGCCCCTGCAGAGTAATCAACGTCAATTTCCACTAATTAAACACAGACATTGATTGACAGTAATGCTCCAACATTGTCACATGCTGCTTTCATGGCACAGAGCTACAGCTACTGTATGTGGCAGGCATTTCTAGTTTTTTAAGCAATGGTAAGTTGACAGAAAAATATATACAGAGCTGTATCTGTGCCAGCACAGCAGTATTCAGGGTGACTTCCGTTATCAACCGACCACGATCAACCTCATTACTCCACATAATGAATTAATATGATTGCATTTAAATGTGTGTATGTGGATAACTGGGGTTATTGATAATTACATGGTTTTGTTCATAGCAGTAACTGGGTTATGGTCACTGGCTGGGACCTCTGCTCAGATGCACGTCCATGAGCAAGCACGATGAGAGGCAGCGGGGAATGGTAATGATTTCTGTGGGGCCGATTTCTGAAAGCACAAGCTTTCAGAGGTGTATTCCAGAGATGAAATTGTGAAGTTTTTGTGAAATGCTCCAAAAAAAAAGAGATGGGAATTATTAGCTTACAGGCTAGTTCCACAAAGCAGGGTCACTGAGTTAGCTGGATAACTGCACTGTGAAAACCGGAACGCTCCCATTACGTTACATTACATTAATGGCATTTTTTATTCTTATCCAGAGCGACATACAGTCTAAGCAGGAGATAATCCTCTCCTGGAGCAGTCATGTACCTTAACCACTACGCTACAGGCCGCCCTATCTGGAGCATGGACTGAAGTAAAAAGAGCTCTTCCAGGTTTTACTCAGTATGGCTATCCACGCAACTCGGTAATCCTGCTTTGTGGAATAGGCCGTTGGTAGGTGCCAAATCTCTGGATTTACTGTAATACCTTTTCATCAATTCTAACCATTTAGCCACTTGTAAAAAGAACTATAGCTTGAGAGAGGTTGATAAGGGAGACAGACTTACTTTCTCATTATCATAGAGCAGATGATTAACATACCCACTGATAGTTCTCTGAACTGGAAGGGTTGGCAGGTGTTGTCAATGAATCAACATATGCATCTGCTTGACATAAAGAGTAGCTGATCTGGGTCAACATACCACCCTAGTTCGATGATATTCTGGACAGCCCTGCTAATGCTAACTAATGCTAATCCAAACAATTCTGTTTCCAACTACTGCAAAACTTCACCTGCTAATTTTATTTGCATTACTTGTCTTGTCTTATTCATGACACATAATTTTGTCTGTATGCCAATACTTAACAGCTTCGGACTTCGGACTTATACTTAAAACCGCCAAGTCGAAATAAAAACAAACAAAAGAATGACACATTCCAAGAGTCATAGCCTTGCTTTCCTTTACTTTCCCCTACAGATGAAATGCTGCTGATTTGCACAAGTGATGAATAAAGTCTGGGACCCGCGTGTCCTGGCTAAAGATAGCCCATCTCCCTGACTACAGCACACGCTTCCACACACCCTGGAGGATTGCAGACGGGGAAGTAGGACAGCCCGGAAAATGGGGCGGCCCAAGTGCAGGGATTCTGGGCGCAATGGCGGCCTCGGTAATGCACGTCTGACTAGTCAGTGGGACCGGGCCTGGGCACCCACAACCATCGGTAAAAATACAGCTTCACTTCTTTTCTCGACGAACGAAGCAGGGAAAGGTCTCCCTCCCAGCTAGGACGAATGCTGCTCGCTGGCAATAGATGCCGCCCTTCGCAAGTCCACATTTCTTTTCTTTTTTGCCTCGAGGTAAGTTATTTTCCTGGGTAACTACTTTGGAAAGACAGACGTGAAGTGGGAATATTTGAGGACATGCTGCGGTACTCTCTGTGGAAACATGTTTGTGATGTTAAAAAAAGAACGAAAAGATCAGCAGAAAAAGCCTGTACTTTTTGTATGTCTGTATGACAGGTAACTACACGGAGAATAAAGTAGTTTGCGAAACGCACCTGAATTCAGTCAAAAGCACCATTTTCACACGTACATTATGTGCCGTACTTAATATATTAACAAAACATTTGAGCCCTCGTAGAACAGTTTATTATTAAAGCGCATTTCTTTGAAATGATATCCAACTCAGTGTGTGGAATGGAACTGAAAGACAGACGGAAATTAAAGTGATATCTAATATCTAAACATCAGATCGACATGAAAGTATTCCTGGAATTTTCATCAATTCGTTCATATATTTGTTAGTCAGAATTGGAAGTACTTACAGTATGTCTACAGTCATATGTGATTTGTCAAACTTGCTTTAAAAAGGCTATTTTTCTGTGTATATCTGAGCTGTTGATGAAAAATCCCACCCAATCTCATATTGCAAGTATATGCACAAACAAAATCAACGGACTTAGGCCAGCATTACTGCTGAATTTCTACTTGTATACATATATTTATACATATATTTCTGTGCATTTATACCTAATGCAATCCACAGATGCCCATGATGACAATTTATATGTTTCCAAAGCATGATATGATGCTGCTTACATGTTGCAATGGCTTGCATTTAATTTTACAAGCTGAAAAGGCATGTATCTTGGTGACATATCAACAAAGCTACAAGAGAAGGAGAATAAGAGAATGTCTGATGAGAGAATAACCAGTAACGTATCACCAGGAGGAAGACAATGCCTGCTATTATCCCTGATGGTGACAATGGCCCTCCTGTCTATTAAAACAGTTTTCAAATTGTTAATTTTCCCCACAGTAGGTTATACCAAGGTCAGTTTGCAGGCTGGGTAAACTGCATTCTCCTTCTTGGTGTCAAGGTGCCATTAACATGTCATTCTGTGAAATACTGAGATACGTTTTATGCTCGTGTTTAGGACAACATTATAATGGTTTTATTTTTATTTCATTTAGCCTGGCCAGTCGGCAGTCGGTAGTCCCGTTTACATGATCATTAAATGTCTGACTCATAACAGTCATATACATATAAGTTTACATGTAGCAGCATTAGGGAGAAAAACATTTTTTATTCTAGTTTTGAAATGAGCTTCAGTGCACTGGCCGAGCTGCTGTCCTGCAAGGAACAGTCTGTACTACATGTATTTCAAATTAGGTCTGTACACACGTGATTGATAAATCGCAAACTTTCTCTGGTAATATCCTATGGTAAATGAGCTACTCCATCTCACCTCTCTCTCTGCCTTTCGCAGATTTAGCATCCTCGGAACAAGAAACGAAAAAACAGCGAAAAGCCACTTATCTTTACAGGTAAAATAAGAGCTCCGCTCGGCCACCCCGGCTGCTGGCCTTTCTGAAGCCTGGCTGTCGAGCTTTAGCCAGACAATGCTCAGCCCTGGCTGATTCGTTAAGTGATAGAGCGGCTTGGTTGTAAAAACACGGCTTGATATAACAACTAGAGGTGGACAGGCATTTAGTGTTTTCAGGGACATGTATTCCCACCTTTGGGGAGGCTTCTCGCTCATAGGTGAGCAGCAGCTGCCTAAGATTGATCTCTCTGATTGGACGCCAGTGGCGGAGCCAGAAAACCAATGGTATTGATTTCCTCCCATTTTTTGCTTAACAGTCCTTATTTGCCAGCTGCCCCACAGAAAAGGTTACATTACACATTGTTTGTTTCCAGTGGCTCCTAATTAGGGTTATCCGCACATGTGACAGTGAATTTGACTGTTCATTGGAGTTGGCCTCCGTCTGCCGCAATTACAGTAATTGGTGTTTGCTTACATCAGTTTGCTTGTGTGGTGCTAGCGCAGGGTGAAAGGAAATCTCCCTTGGATCATTACTGCGATTATCGACCCATCTTCAACAGCGCATGCAAATAAACATGCATGGGATCCTTTTAAAAGAGGGGTATGTGCTAACAAGGGTTTTATGTTTAGTTTAGTACAAAAAGAGCTGTCAAAAGCTCCTGGAAGCCCAGCAAAGGCAGTTTATCATATTCATTACTCAATTACGTGCATTTAGTTTTCGGTTTTTTACAGGGCGCTTTCTCCATAAAGGCAAACACACTTGAAATCCTGATTTCCATGAAGCGCAATCAGACCTTCATTGACGGTAGACGTGCAGAGCTCTTTCAATCGAGCGAGATCCTTCCTGTGAGTACAAAGGGTCATTTATTTTTTCCATCAGATGAAAACTTGTTTATCGACAAGATTCATACACAATAAAAGGTTTCTGAAACAGGAAGATGCCAAAAATGTAAAACCAAATCTCAATCTGTAATGGAATAATATGCAGCTAAAATAAAAATATAAGTTATAAAACTATGCCATGATATAAAATAATTGAATCTATTCCCACGTAAACCAGAGAATGTAACATGCAGCACGTACTGCAAGTGTAAGGCAATGCATATAACCACCCCTTTTTTGTCCATTACAGCATTACAATGTTGTATATTTCAGTGTAGGACATGAGTAGCATTGAGTAGCATTTGGAATATAGCAACTTGGCCTCCCCGTTACAATTAATTAGTTGACAGCTACAATTAATCCTCTCTGCAAGCTAGAGCCATACAGTGCGGAGCAGGGGAGCACAATCCTGTTTGTCTCTTTCTAGCTGCCTTTTCCCCCATTTGCACTGTCTCAGACAGAGCCAAACACAAACTTCACCAGACGCGAGATGGAAAAGATAAGCTGTTCTCTGACACACTATATGTGCCTTTGAATGCAATAGGTTTCTAGGAGGGAAAATAAATTGAATCTTTCTCTCCCTCTCTCTAGAGGGCCCCAAAAGCAGGGACGTTAATCGCAGATGATGGCATGGATTCGAGCTGTCCAACCGATGCAAAGTCCTCTGCCAATTCAGGAGGGCACAGCAAGCCACCACTTGATTTCATTTTCCTGATGTGAATCTACTCAGTCCCAGAGAATACCTGAGCTATCTGGAGATGCAACTGAATGCTTTGAGGTCCCGGTTCTGTGTTTTTCTATGGCTCTTAAAAGTGCCCTCAAGTCATAATCAAGGCCATCTTGACACATTTCATTCTTTTAACTTTGCTGAAGTTACACAGTAGTCTTCATACAAATATTAGAGGGAAACGGCAACGTTTGTCCAACTTACCTAGATTTTCATTTTTGAGCATTCACGGGCTCAATTTCCATGTTAGAATAATGTGTTAACTTAGCATAAAGACTTGAAGCCTATAGGAGTCAGTACTCAACTTTCTGTCTTGATTACACATAGTATAATTTGTATTTGCACTTCTGGGTTCATCAGCTGTCTCAATGCAAAGGCCGGTCTGAGTCTGCGAACAGCCAGTACTGCTGAAACCATATTGCGCATAATTTGTCTGGGTAAGTCGAAAAAAGGTGTATTTCCCAAAGTGTTGGTGTTTTCCGTTAATACTGAGCACTGACCTTTATTTCTAACATGTAGGATGAGATTTTCTATGTGGATAATAGTTTATATCTGCCACAGTTGTGTGAGTAGAATTCACAGGGCTTGCTCCCCTGGCAGAATTGTTGCAATACAGTTATTACAATTGTGAACAAGCATTTTATTTTTTGAGTTTACTTTTTCTAAAATTATTCACAAAGTTAGCACAACCGCACTATGTGGACCAAACTGAAGGTTTTTTAAATTGCTTCGGCAAAGAAATGCATTCAATGAATGCACTGAATGAACGGTTTTAAAATATTGAATGCATTTCTCATTCTGGCTCAACCAAAAAACTTTCATATTTCTACACAATAGAATATTTCCAAATTCTTGTCTATTCTATTCCAAAACTCAAGTGAAAAATCTCACAATAAGGGTAAAGTTCAAGTGCATAGCAATTTGCTTAGCCACAAGTACTATACTGAAATGCATTTCAAAACCCCCAGCAAACTGTAATAGTTATAGAAACAAAGTGCTGAGTGAAGGCAATGCAGATTGCGAATTGGTTATTGAACATACCTGATTCAGTAGGAGTCCTGCCCAGTTAGACCTATTGCGGGAATTTCAATTTTGTGAATGATTTTGTTCAAGATGAACCCAGGCTGAAATATAAAAGTGGATGAAAGAGGAAGACAAATGGCATGACGATGGAGAGGGAGAGGGAATGGGAGAGGAGAGGAGTATGAATACGTGGTGCCATTCAACATAGAAAATGGATGTTGGATGCCTGGATATATCAGCCGATGATTGCCATGGATGGATCAGGCATGCACAGTGGTTCTTTCCTATAGCAAGAGAGGACATAAGGTGTGATGTGAGAGCATTTTTCACTATGATCAATTTTACATTACATAACATTTTACTGTATTACAGCATTCTCATTTTTAATTCTCATTTTCATTTGTAATGGCTGTGTGCCAATAAATAATTTACTGCAGCATTTCTATGACTTGTTCCTGTTACATATACTGGAGTACATTCCAGATGTGCCTTGCTGTTTCGTTGTGAAATGTTAACAAAAAGATAAAATAAAAATAGTTATATTGCACACATTATCAGCCAAAGAATAAAGTGGTAATTGTAATAACAAAAGAGAAAAACAAAATGGATTTATTACTTCAAAGACTGACATAAAATAATGAATCTACTGTAATGCCACCTGTCTTTGGTGTTTTTAGATCATTATGCTATCGTTGTTGGAAGAAAACAAGCGCTGATGCTTTGGTAGAATGATTTTATTTCAGACACGTTTTGGTAGTTTTGGTGCATTTTGAGTATGAAATGAACTATCGTGCCAGGCTGTTGGTGTTTTATTGTTTTGGAACAGTAAAAAAAATCAGGAAGCATCTGGTTGTAATAGGGAAAAATTCAATTTTTACAATTTTTCAGTTATATGCACTTTGAAAATGGAGTAGAGGGCATCAAATAACTGCATGTCCCATTGATGCTGTGCCCCAAACAAATTAGCAATGGCATAGTAGCATGAACCTGTGGCAAACCACCAGAGCGCAATAGTCACTCGTTTGTGCACAGATACGGGGGCATGAAGATGAGAGTCAGTGAAGACAAGACAGCAGCTGTTCACAAATGTGGTTGAAGGTGTGCTTTCGCATACGGAAATTGAGAACCCAGTCGGAATCTGTGAAATTATGCGTGAAATTATGTGCAATATGGTTCTGCCAGTACTGGCTGTTCGCAGACTCATACCCTCCTTTGCACGGAAACAGCTGATGAACCCAGAACTGCGATACTCGCATTAATAGTGTACCTCTGCTGCTGTCTCCGCATCAGTATATGCCTTGTGTGGGCCCTACCTTAACTTAATGTGAACATAATGAAAAGAAGCACAGCCTCACTATTTTCCAGGAATTTTGTTTCCTGTTTTATGTAGTAGTTAAATATTGCACATGAAATCAACACTGTGTTCTGATCAGTGGCGTAGCTAGACCCTTACTGGGAAGGCTTTAACCCCCCCATAGAGCCTATTCAGCCCCCCCACCCTAGGAAATTTAGCCTAAGTTATTGTATTTATTAAAAAATAATAATAATAACTTGTTGGCTCACTAACTAGTAGACATCAGCGAATCCATAAAGAATATGCATCATTTCCAAGGGGGATGCTTCTATACTATTATAAACCGTCAATTCAACAAATCTTTCTATTTCATGGTTACTCGCTTCTTTAAAAACAACTACCAGAGCCTATGAACATGTCGAACATATGCAGAGAATGTATTGCAAAACAATATTCATGAAATTATCTGTGGTAGGTTACTTTCTTTGAAAACAGTAGCATATTTTCCTCTTTTCTGATATGCAAAGATTGCTGGGAAAATATGCTACTGTGTAGGCTATGTTGTGGTCCAATGTAAGAGCAAGTTTTTTAATAATGTGATGATGCTGAGTGATGTAATTACATACTAGTTTTGGTGGTGAAATTTGAACATCAGCTGGTTAGCGAGGAAAGTTGTGTTGTGTAGCAAAGCCTTCATGCTGAACCGTAACCGATTCTGACAATGTAGTAAACCCACACGCACCATTTCTGTGAAAGCACCAGATCCAAACTATAAATACGATGGGTGAGGGTGTGTTTATTTGCCTAAATTTCTCTGATCTACAGCTACCACTAATTCTAGAAATATTCTCAAATTTGAGATAGAACAAATGTCAAAGCATGTACATCCAGAAATTCATGTTTAAATCCATGTTTAAAACTTTTTATCTGAGTTGTGTATAAATAGAAACAAAACATAACCATGATTCAAATGTTTACCTCTGGGAAGTATTTTGGTACTGTATTCACTTCCGGAAACAGACTTTTCAGCTCTTTCATGATAATACAAACCTTTTTCATGATGAAAAAGGGCACTGCTGCCCCACTACTGTCGGAACCTGCAAGTCCGTCAGACCGCTGTGGATTAGTGCGCTAACATATGCCTCCTGGTGGTGGTTGTGTGAACAACAAGTAATTACTGTGAAAAAAAAAGTATCTGTAGGCAGAAACACCAAATAAAACATGAAACCACTGTACATCTGTTGCCCACACTTTTACTGAATTCTCAACATATTTTTCTATTTTGCTTTTATCTGCCACACCCACGAAAGAAGAAGAAAAATAAGTTGATATGTCCCTCCAACAGCACACTGCATGCACAGGCTTCTCCGTCACCTGCATAATTCATGTGGGATATGGGGGGTGGGCCGGCCAGTTACAGTATTGCCTGCTGTGGAAAGATTGCTTCCATTTGTATTTCCTTTTTTCTGCCCTTTTCATTCCCTCTCTCCTCTTTCCAATTAAATTAAGGGCACTACAGCACTAAATCCAGTCTGTGGGGAGCGAATGTATGACAATTAGAATGGGGAAATGCATAGGTACTGAAAGAGTGATAGCAGACTAAGAACCGCACAAGGATTCATACAGAGCAATTATGCTGAGAGTCCGGGCTTTCAGCATCTTACACAATATATGTACATAAAGCTGGGCTTTAATGCAGATTTGCATTCTTTAAACTCTTCTCTCTTACAGCGCTGTCATCAGGGCCCGGACGTAAAACATTATATTACTAGAAAATCAGGGGCAAAAAAATGAAAGTGTATAATAATGATTATTATTATAATCATAATTTAATAGGCCCTGCCAATTTCTTCGAGTAGGTAATGGTCTTCGTAAGGAGCGTCCTGCCTGCCGCAGATAGTAAAATGGTTATATCTTCCATCAAAAAGCCTGGAATTCCACCTTTCCTCTTCGGAAAGCGAGTCATTCATTTCATAATGCTTAAAAATATGGCAAGAAGTCATTTAGTAAGTTATTCATATTTACAGTCATTTTTGCCAGTCATCTCACATTTAATGTGTAACAGTGTAATTACCAGCTGTCACATGCAGTGTGTGGAGTGCAGCTAAATTCACCGGGCAGATGTGAAATGGTTGTTTGGGGGAAAATTACGTTATATAAATCATTACCTTACAATGATATGGCTTGTTGTACCTTTTTTTTTTTACGTAGTTCTTTCCCCATGAATGTACACCATACTGTTTTTTTTCACCAACTTCACAAACAGCAATGATGAATTCATGTACTTCAGAGAAGAACGTGTAAATGATATTATTTTATAAGATGTTGATACCTTACACCATAAATATAAAATTAGACATGGAGGTGTAGATATCTCAATTATTTCAACAAACCATTTACACTGCCTGAGGAATGTAATTATGATTTCTGCACCATGTTCAATCATCATGTAAACAAAAACGGGCGAAGATGTCAGTGCTTGAGTGAAGCCTCAACTACCTGCCTCTTCCTACAATTATTTAATCCAACAGAATACGGGAGGCACTGATGAGGTTGTGGCACACATAGTGACAGGCAAATTGGATTGCTTTTAACCGTGTGTGGGGTCCGGAGCGGATCAGGGGAGTAAGTGCTGTTTGCCACTCAGTGGGATCGATAAGGGAACCCCCTCATCGATCGGGGCCTGTACGAAAGTGCCCTGGGCAGGAAGGTAATAGCCACAGTAGAACAGAGAGCATGTTCATGCGCCAGGGTGCTCGTCCCTGGGGGAAAGAAGGCTGGAACCCCACTGTTTCAACGCCGATGGAGCCCTTCCACCCAGCACTTTCCCCCAGAGGTGCCCCCCCCCCCGTGGCAAATGTCTCAGTCCACTACAGCAACATACAGGAGTGCTGCTCGGATAATGGGGAGCAATTACAGTACCCTCCAACCCAGGGGGCCGGGGATTGCAATTCTCTGAGAAGTGGCCGCTCGAGGTATTGCAGTTTTGTAAGCCTCTGGTGTCAAAAGAAAAAAAAAATCCCCATTGAAGTCCATTGAAAACTACAAATTTACCCCGGCCAAATTATATTATTTTGGACTGTACTTTTGAAGTTTCTTCACACCGAACAAATTACTCTCCAGTGACCAATTTTTTTCCGAGCCACACAGAAGAAGATCTAGGATTGATTTCATTCCAATTTGGTCCACGTGTTTTTACATCGCACTGCACGCACCTGCTGCATGAACACACCCGCGCATGAACACACCCGCGCTGGAACACACCCGCGCATGAACAAGAATGCTGAAAAGGGTTGAGCTGAGAGATTCTCTGCAGGGTTGACTTGCACAGAATCGTTTCTCAGCCCAAGAGACCGACGATTATTATTATTATTATATTATTATTATTGATGATATTGTTTTGGTGATAATGTTATTTTTATATTATTACTGTCAATATTACTAATAGTAATAATGTTACCTGAAAAATCGATCTTGTGTCCAGTGTTTATGGTGATGAATCATGATGATAAATGGAACATAAATAAACGAGCTATTTGTCTTAAATTATGCTGCTATGCTGATATGATTCCATCACATTATTATTTTGACGACATGGTTACTTTGCTACGAATAGCCTACTGTTATTAAAATGTTCTTAATTTTAGTATTTCTGTCTCTGCATGATGATGCTGCTGTTGATGACGAATACACATCATATATTAGAAATAACTTTTCATAACAAAAGCCACAAAGGCAGCCCTTACTGTGCACAATAAACAAAACAAGTTTGCCAAACCTCATTGGAATTATGACTGGAAGAGCATGCTATGGTCAGATGAGGCCAAAATGTTCCATTTTGGTCTCATCTGACCATAGCATGCTCTTCCAGTCATAAACACCATCAGCATGTTTGGCTGCAAAATTGAAGGCATACAAGGAGAATTACCACATACCTACTGTCAAATATGCCGGTGGGTCATTGATGTTTTGGAGCCAGTGGTCCAGGGGCACTATTTAAGATCAATGCCACAATGTACTAGGAAATCTTGCCAGAAAGTCTGGTTGCCTCAAATGACTCCAAGCACACACTCAAAATCCACACATAAATTGTTAAGTAAAAACATCACATCACAACATCACAAAAAGCCATCTCATTCTCCAGACTGAGACTTGTGGTCTAAACTGAGGAGGGGGGTATCACACGGATATCAATGATTCTAAAAAGTTCTGAATGGAGGAATGGTCAAAAATCTCTTCAAATGTGTTCTATAACCTTCTCATAAACCTTCTCATAAATATCTTTGCCAAGGGTGTTTGCACAAAATGTCAAACCAGGGGTGGCAATAATTGTGGGGAATTGTGTTTTTTGGGGAAATATTTTTTCTTTGAAAAATGTAAGGTACCCAAGAAATCTGTTTGTGAATCTTCATTGTATGTAGTTTGTGTGGTGATTTCAATAAATTCCTGAATCATCTTTGTCTAAGAGGTAGGGAGGAGGGGTCAGGCCAGGTGTGAAAAGCCCACTTACCTGGCAGGACGTAAATATTAATTGAAGAATAACCCATTGTCAACAGGTGCTGAAAAATAGTAGGGACAAGACTATGTTTTGTCAATTATTTACATTTCTAACAGAATTTGCTACAATATTTGACATCTTTTGATACCCAAGACCTAGACGAACACATTTCAGTGATCTGGTTAGTACATATTAGTCCTGTATGTGTTCAAAACTACTGTTTACAATTTGTGTGATTCTAGAGCAATTTAAAACCAACAATTGATTCTGACCTAACGTTAATCGGCTACTTTAGGTTGACTGTACTGTAGTGTACGTCAAACGTCACCCGATAGCAAGGTATGGGGCAGTTTAGTTCTGACATTACTTATTTTGAAATGTACCAATAATCCAGTATTGAATGACGTGTATTGCCTTTATCACAGATTTCCGTGAGAGTTAATGTTAGCGGTCCGAGGACCTGGACGGCAATGTGGTCGCAATGTGGTCCTAAAGGACAACGTGTGTTTAAAGGGTTTATGTTAAGATTAACCAGATAAAGATTTAATAGAGATTTACCTGCATAACAGTGCAAAACTGTAGTAGTTCAGTACTTCAGGTGAAAGTCTTGGTTTCAATGTACTGAAAATCGCAATATAGTATGGGGGACTGTTTAAACTGCCTCAAAGCAAGGAGGTCCTGGGTTTGAATCCCGGTCGGCTGGGGCCTCTCTGTGTGGAGTTTGCATGTTCTCCCTGTGTGTGGGTTTCCTCTGGGTACTCCGGTTTCCTCCCACAGTCCAAAGACATGCAGGTTAGGCTGATTGGAGAGTGTAGATTGCCCGTAGGTATGAGTGTGTGAGTGAATGGTGTGTGTGCCCTGTGATGGACTGGTGACCTGTCCAGGGTGTATTCCTGCCTTTCGCCCAATGTATGCTGGGATAGGCTCCAGCCTTGCTTGGGTTAAGAGAATGAATGAATGAATGACTGTTTAAACGACACCACATCCGGGTGGTCACACCCACTTTGAGTACGGGTAACGAGCAACGGATAATTTAATTGGTTTACTTGTATATGGAATCGGATACGAGTACGACTACTCACTCACCCCTAATAATCAAAATCAATCTTTTAATGTTTAAGTAGAGTTAACACTTTTGCTGCAAAATGAGGGGCATCATCTCAACATGTGGGACACGGGACAAAGGGTTAAAATGCTGTGCAGTACAATGCAAAAGGGACAAAGGTCACCGTAGTCCAGACCTTGCATATTCCTTTAGATGGCAGCTCCCTCAATTCATTCATACCGCTGTGACTATAACTTTTGCTCTAAGGCATTCCCTCTGTCACTGGTATTGCTTAGCTTAGACTAGCTTGCCTACAGCTGCTGTCCAGCTTGTGTGATGCTTTGCACAAAGGGCCAGCCTGACCAAAATGGAGCCTGATGGAAAATGACTGAATTAGGTTATTAACTGGTTGGGATTTATCGGGCTAAGGTGACAATTACAAGCTCTAATTAAAATAACCAGAAATTGCAGAGCACTGAGCTTGTTGGTGCTGATAAGCTCTGGTTCCTGCAAAACGGGTAGAACCAGGAATGATTCATCTATTGAAGATATATTTTACAAAAGAAAGAAAGATTCGTTAAAACTTAAGTTCTTAACTCAATGAAAAAGACAAAATAGAGTTATATGCTGCAAATAATTAAAAATAATTCCCAAAGAATATCACAGATGGCTAGTGCCAAGTGTCACAATCTGACACAGCAACACTGTTCATTCAGTCAGTAGGCAATGATTAGCCTGACACTTTGGAATTTTCCAGAGTTGCTGCTGGCAGCGAGTTAGTCATTGAGAGTCTTTTATTAGCTCTGAAGCAATGGATGTGTATAATTACTACAACTGTAAAGTATAATTAGTGATAAAGACTAGTCGCTAAAGCTCGTATTCCAGCTGGCCAAAACTTCTGACAGCTGTTCATTTACATGTACATGTAGTGCTGTAATGTGACAAATTTAATAACAACAATTAAAATGCAAATTAGTGAGAATAAATTTAAAAAGTGCAATACTGGAATAACTGACAGGAGTATTCCTCACAATGTATGCCGAATGTTGGGAGTGATAAGTTCCGAATGAAGCAATTACAGGAAAAGGTCAAACCGTCAGTATTTGTCTACAGGAGAGCAGAAAAAAAAAAACGACACTCCAGTTGTGATAACTTAAGTTATTAATGAAGTGTATTAATGAATGAAGTGTATTAAGTGTATTAATTAATGAAGTGTAGACACAGCAATTACTCCTGCAAATATAAAGACCTAACACAATCTACACAGTTTACAGTTGTTTCCTTAAAGAGGCTTTTTTTTGGTGAGGGTTAACCATTGCAGCAATAAATGTTCTGTCATGTTTTTCCTCAGTTTTGTTTTTGGGTGGCCTTACTGGAAAGAATGAGTTTTGGAAATAATTACTGTGGTGAAATATTTAAAAAGCAAAAAACCACAAAAAACCCATAAAGGTTTGGCATTCTTTTAGTGCTGTGAAAGTTAACCGGTTCAGGGGGTACAATACAAAAGCTGAATTTCTGGACCAGTGAAGCTGTGAATTGGAACTGAATTTACACCGAAACCAAAAAACGCGGTGACAGTTGGTTTCATATATTGCCCCTCACCGTATCAATATTGCTTGTTTGCATGCCACTCCGCCTCCTTCAGAGTAATTCAATCATTCTTCATAGACATGTTTTGGTGCAGTGGGTAGCACTGCCGCCTCACAGCAAGGAGGTCCTGGGTTTGAATCCCGGTTGGCCGGGGCCTCTCTGTGTGGAGTTTGCATGTTCTTCCCGTGTTTGCGTGGGTTTCCTCCGGGTACTCCGGCTTCCTCCCACAGTCCAAAGGCATGCAGGTTAGGCTTATCGGAGGGTCTAAATTGGCCATCGGTATGAGTGTGTGAGTGAATGAATGGTGTGTGTGCCCTGCGATGGACTAGCAACCTGTCCAGGGTGTATTCCTACCTTTCACCCAATGTATTCTGGGATAGGCTCCAGCCCCCCTGCAACCCTGTTCAGGATAAGTGGGTTAAGATAATGGATGGATGGATAGACATGCCTTAAAAAGATCTCTAGGGTAGAGTTGAACTGTCCACTCATGACCAGCTATTTGACTATTGGAGCCCCAAGGCAATTTTTTTGAAGCACTCTTTTGAGTTACTGTATATCCTAAGGCACCACATGGAGGGGAGGTTGTGATTGAAGACAGAGATCCCTAGGCGATCACCTATGTCACCTATGCTAGGAACCAAGTAAGAGCTCAAGACAATGCCTTCTAATGTGCTTTGCAATGAGAATTCAAACATTCGACTACGGACAGCCACAGGCCACCTTGGAGACATACACAACAATATTCAGGATGTAAAACCGTTATTGTATGTGTTGTTTGTGAATCCCAGAGACAGTAACAGATTCAAGGTTGAATCACTGTAGGAGCAGAACAGCCACTGTGAAACTGGACATGGATGCCAACATGTGAAAGCACAATGAGCAATCTGTGCTGGAGAAGTGTTAATGCATATTTGCTGTTTTGTATGCAGCTGGGAGCAGTTGCCTCATTGTTAGGTTCAAGGTAAACCCTCAGTCAACAAACACACATTCAACCATCATCAGTCTTATAGGAGCAGCATATGGATCTGAGACAGATGAAAAAGAGAACATCAGAAGTGAACAATGTAGCGCATAGGGGTGTAAATGCTTGACTTGATGATGATACTATCGATAATGAAACAATGCGATGCGATTTCTCTTCATTCATAACATATAATTATTAATTCATTCATAACGATACAATACAATACAATTAGCTAGCTGCGATCCTAATTTTTGATCATTAGATTTGACAGTCCCCCCCCTAATCCCACAGACACTCAGAGGACTAACAAACAATTTTACTTTTAAAGTTAACTAGTGTGTTTATTAAATGCCTCAAATATCCATATCTGTGGTGTTGGGTTAAAGAATGTGTAGTGGCAATGATGACATTCATTTTTCAACTGATGCGGGGTGTTTCATATTTCAACCTGAACATATGTTACCGATTGAGGGGACATGGGTAGAAAGAGAGCGTGCGCAACTTGCTGAGAGTGTGACGGGGGAAATGGTAAACGAAAACTGGTGGTGCACCTGTCACCATAGGGAGCCCTGAGAAGTCGTTCTGCTGTAAGTATGTTCAGCACGAGCAATTAAGCAACGTCACTGGTCGTGTTTGGCTTAAATCTCTAGCCTGTGTTTCCTAGAAGGTAACAGCTGCTCAAACTCCATCCTTGAATTCAGAGACTGGTTTATGGGTGGGCACCCATCCAGGCAATCACATAAGACACCCACGAAAATATGCTAGCATACAAATATCACGTAACCTAAATTGGCTAGCCTGAGCGATATGGCAGACAGCTCTGGCTTTGCAGATTTAGAGAACAAGCTTTTCGATTTTGGTGAAGAAATACAACCTTACAGTTTTGAACTGTAATTTACAGAATTGCGTGAGACACAGACAGCGGATGACGAGGCTGCCGAAGCTAACAGAGAGCAGAGAAGTGGGAACAGAAATTGGTGTCAGTGTGAGAACTGTGCACCCATGCCTACCGAGACGGAGAGCCTTTGCTGCCGTGAACAATGAGGGCAACAGCTGTTGGCAGAAACCGAACACAGAGTTTGCATCACTGCCAATAATAACTTTGAACCCTTGCTACGTCCTGCAGTACTTACCAACTTGTTCAGCAGCAATAGGAGGATTCATTGGAATAAGTATCCATTGTCTCATGTTCTTTTTATCTCAACCGCAAATGTAGTCAGTGTATTGAAAAAACAATGGAATTGCTGTTCTTATACCTTTGGAAGGGATTGTATGAGATGTCAGCTGCTGCTTCTTCACACCATTCATAAATCAGGCTTGTACAGGGAAGAGTGAGTGGACAACACTCAAAGGGTGGACATGGGGGTGCCCACTTGACCAACAAGGGTCCCTTGCGTGATCAGACACTACATTACAGTTACTTAGCTGATGTTGCTGTTTATAGGGTGCAAAATACATGTCTTAAATGTGTTTAAAAGTATGAAAAAATACAACATTTAAGTTGTATCTGCTTGAAGCCCATTCACTTTGGAATCTTTGAAGGTCAATATCTCAAAACTACTTAGAACACAGATAGAACTATCTAATTATCAACTCACGATGTAGCGGTGTGGTGACCTGTGGGTCTACTGGCCGCAATCAGTCCTGACAAGGTCTGGAATTTGTTTACAAACAATGAAGTCCATCCATACACTTGGGACAAAGCTTTAACAGGACATGCCAACCAATAATCCCTTCTTAATTTTATCTATCACTGTATCATTATCTTTCTTGACACCATGTTAAATATAAATGATAACTTCAATATCGTAAAATCAATGTAATGATTACTAGAATGCAGTTCTTAAATCGACCAATTTGTTCAATTAATCCATTGCTATTACACCAGCTGTCACTACAACATGTGTAGAAGGCTACCAGACATATCAGGTTTTTCACGATCATTTAATTTATTAATAGATCTTTAAGTCATCAATATACCCTGCATGTGGTCACAAAGTGTGCATTTATCTACAGGTTCAAATTATTATTAGATACTCTATCATCAAATTGTGCACAATTCTGTGGCAATGAAATACCAGAAAATAGAAATACCAGGTGTTATTTGATGCTCGGTTCCTAAAAAGAAAATAAACTGAGGTCAAAGAACAATTGCTGGTTTATAATATTGTAATATTTATTGTAACTTCCTCTATGCCTAGCCCTTTATACATCATGCATCAGCATAATCTCATGTTCAGTATAATAACACATATTAGTTGCCAGTTCCAGCCAGTGTATTAGTGAAAAGACCACCATAAGGTGGTTTTTCTGCTTTTAAGTGATGGTATGGCAGAAAATAGTGAATGTGCCTGTTCTGCCCTGTCACGGTCTATGGGTTCTCATAACCACAGTCAACTAAACAGCAGGGGGAAAATGACTAACAGTACCGGCACGTTTGTTTATATGGCTTATCAGTGTGAGGCAGAGCTAGTGTCATCGTCCTGGCGCTGTGGTTGCACAACGCTTCAACCCGTAGCTCAGTGACCTCTGCTTACACGCACAAGGACGTGTCCCATCCCAACGCTTTCCCGGAGAAAAAACGACCCTCTGGGCTCTGCGCAGGAGCTGGAGAGATTAAGGTCTGCAAGCTCTCATTTTTCTGTGTTATTGTCCGGCGAGACATTACTCATCTTCAGGTGTGTGTGTACTGTATGTGTGTTTGTGTGTGGGGGGTGTGGCCATTGTTAAAAATCCTGTAATCCTGTCCCAATGATGGTTGCACACACTTACACAGTCCCAGTAAAAACAGTATTTATTGTATCTATAGTCTAGGAATCTCATCTCAGTCCTGTGTGTTGTGGCATGGGCATTGCCTTTGCAGTTTCCATCCATATGCAAACAGAGCCTGCACCTTTCTCTTTTCCTTGAGGAAAATATAGAGACCCACCTTTGAATGTGTCAACTGTATGTTGTGTCAGCCTACAATGGGTGAGAAGAGACTTCTGCATTTACATTACTGGCATTTGGCAGACACTCTTACCCAGAGCGATGTACAATTGATTAGACTAAGCAGGAGACAATTCCTCCTCTGGAGCAATGCAGGGTTAAGGGCCTTGCACAAGGGCCTAACGGCTGTGCGGATCGTATTGTGGCTACACCAGGATTAGAACAACTGACCTTGCCTGTCCCAGTCATTTACCTTAACCACTACGCTACAGGCCGCCCCTATTTAACAG
Source organism: Conger conger (assembly GCF_963514075.1). Lineage (NCBI taxonomy): Eukaryota > Metazoa > Chordata > Actinopteri > Anguilliformes > Congridae > Conger > Conger conger. The sequence continues at coordinate 28,365,993 of NC_083763.1, read as the reverse complement.
GCCGCCCCATTTAGCAATTACACCAAAATTTTCCACTGACCATAAAGCTTCATGTGTGAATTATCCTGGCCCATATCTTTGTATGGGCGCGTGGTGGAACGAGAGGGACCCTTGTGAGGGATTGGAGACTCGGACAGCCGTCCATCTGTTGACCATCATCTGAGTGGGGTTCAAAAATGAACCAGAGGAAAAGCAGCCCTGCCACATCCTTCCCTTCCCTAAGGTTATTCTAGGTGGCAGCTGAACCTCAGCACTGCAAAGGCGGCTCAGTCATTGGTGTGACGGCTTGGAAGCTGAAGACTCGAGAGTCGCAACGCCCGCCTTGTGAAATGGCGTCGGAAAGAGCCGGTCGGCCTCGTTAGCAGGCCATCAAAGCTGTGAGACGTGTCCCCGGAAGGGAAGAAGACTGGCCCTCGCCCAATTCAAATTCCTTTATTTATTTACCATTTATTCTACAGGGCCCATCAGGGCCATGCTGCTGATGCCAGTTCTCTGCGCTGCTCATCAGGGATCTCTTCTTGGGAACAAGAATTATGAATGAGTCGCAGATCAAGTCGCTGTCTTTCTCTTCTTCACTGACGTGTACTTACAGCTTTAGAAATCATTTCCCTTTCAAAAGGTCTATTCCATTCCATCGGCAGTTGAAGACAAGCATTTCCTTCAAGGTTTTACAGTCTGTTAACCTAAACATTAATATTTTTTACTGAATATTTGTCTCACAAAAGAAGTTATTGTTCATATCACCCAAATAATAGTTACCTTACTTATTGCGGCCTTTAAAATATGTTATGAGCATTTTTTGCAGACAAGCCCGGTTTGCATTGTGTTAAACAGTACAGGTCATAAAAATATTCAAATATAATATAAACTTTCTTTGACACAATCTTCAAATGGCCAGAGGCCATACACAGGTGGTTGAAGTCATGGATAAACGGCGAAGGATTATCCGTGTTTGACAAGAAACATGAAATTAATTTTGCGGTTCTATAAGCGGAAATTTTGGTGCTGGTTTGGGGATGTGGGGGGAATTGGCTTGGGGGGTGACAAAGTCTCTTCTTTTGCACAGGATCAAGCAGTTTCCGTTGCCATGACAATGACATTAGTTGCAGCCAGGCATGCAGGACAGTGTAAGTTTAGCTTGCACGTGTGTCTGCACATGTTAGTGCCCGCTAATCAATGCTGTAGGAGCGAGGAGGACCTAAAGGTGAGGCAAGACTTCATATTTCACAGCTTGTCGCTGAATGAGGGGACATAAGGTAGGCTGTTAATGCGTCACACCCCTCAATCCTGCAAACAGCTGAAGATATGTCTATGGCGGTTCATTCCATTGCTCAGAGAGAGGCAGGGAGGCATGCAAACAAGCTTTGACTGCACTGATGGTGGTGGGGGCAGTACGAACGCAATATATGAATAAATTTGGCCAACTGTCACAACATTTTGTGGTTTAGGGTTCTAAATTCAGCTCCAACCCATTATCCCGCAGCTGCACTGATCCAGAAGGGGGCTTTTATATTACACCCCCTGACCCCTAAATCTGGTTTAGCTTTACACTGTGCCAAATCATAACTTGTGGTTTTTATGTGTGTGTTTTGCTAATTTAAAACAATTTTATCAAAGCGATCATATTTCAGCATCTCAGAGAGACAGAGAGATTGTTTTGTCGAGCTGAATTACTATACTCAGTCATCATTTCATCCCTGGAAATGTCAGTTGTCAGTATATCAACAAACTAATCTAACAAAGAAAATATATTTTTTCCTCTTAAACCGAATTCAAGAAGCAGAATTAGTAATCACTCCAAACAGGGGATTTTAGTCTGTGTGAGGCAGGCTAAATAATTTAGCAGGGTGGTAATGCGGTGGTCAGAATTTCCCCCGAGAGCCGGTGAGCAATGCCTGTCAAAAACACACTCATGGAAAAAAAATACATGAGACAAGCATTCGAAATGAAAGAAAAATAAAGTAAAAATGAAAGAATTGCCATTCTGCAGGGCATGGAAGCGTTATCTAAACGGAAAAGGCAGATGTACTTGTGCCCTGGCTCAGGGATGGATACTCTTAAAGCTGAAAGATGAACAGCTTTCGCTCTTTTTTGGGTTCACTGATCTGAAGCATCACACCCAGTCACAAACCAAATGAGCTCCCGGGAGGCTCATTCTGCTCACCATGCTAAGTCTGAACCTCTCAGAAAACGAGAGCTTTTTTCGTATAAAGTGTAACAGGAACCGTTTGTCTCGCACATACAGCTGTTTTCCTCCCTCTGTTTGAGAGCATTTCCCAAAATCCTGAAACTAAGTGATCGCATTCGTGTGTTCATAACCCAAAAAGTTGGATTGGATCCACCCTGTTTTTCCCATGTTGCGTTTCCATTAAGTAAGTTTAGCGTGCACGTGTGGCAAGCGTTCAAAAGCATTCTGCTTCATTTAGATCTCTGTTTAAAATATAAGCACTGCAGATGCGGCTCTTGCCGAAAGCGACAGAATCCGACGTTACGAGACGTTAAGGCGGGTAAGAATCCGCACCACCGGGGGTTAACCCCCCGCAGACGAGGGCAACGGGGCTGTGAAGAGCTGAACTTGGCATGAACCCCTGTGTGTGGCGCCATCGCTGCTCTCAGCGCTCGCCTTTCAATCTGTCAGACACGCCATCCCCGCGGACCGTCTCCGGATAGAGTACAAACAAGGACAGCAGGCCGCTCCCACCCCTGTGTCCCCAGAATTCCCTACGATTCTCCACGCTCTGGAAGCACCATCACTGCCGTCTCTCTAGTATACCTACTGTACGCACCATGACTGAAGAATACAGTTTGCCATAAGGAGTAATTGATGTGGTCCAAAATGGCTGCTATGTTGTAAGTCTACATTTATATATTCTCTTGACTGTTGCAGCCTATAGCCCAGTGGCTAACGTGCTAATACCTGCAGACACTGCGGCCCACAGGATGTGGAGTTGAGTATTCCTGATCTAGCACAGCCGCCCTCGATATTCCTAGGGGCAATTGGGTGAAGTGAAGTAGAGCTGAGTTTATTTAATAAAGGGATTGGAGAACGGCTTGCTGCAATCTATCGTGTAAGCATGACAGCCTGTACGGAATCCTTCCATGTGGACCCGGCAGAAGTCCAATGCACCGGTTCAGTGAAGGGAACACTGTGCCATCAGATGCCTATCTTTCCTTTGTGGCAATGAAATGCCTGGTTCGCTGTAATCAATAAATAAATTGGCAACGTAATCATCCAAGTTTATTTGGTTAAATAATTCTCGCCTTCTTCTCTTCAAAATGGCGACCATCTTTCTGTTTCTATATAAATCCAATTCATTGATTCAACCTTTCACTCATTTCAGTGTTGGCACTGATCTAGAGGAGTGAAAGCCACTGCCAATCTCAGCATTTTGAGAAAAGCACCAGAAGCATCAATCTTTCAGAATGGATTATATCTGTGCATCACAATTATAAACTTGATGTGTGGGTGGATGAGGCAGAACTGTCACCTTTCATACGCACAAACAAAAGAGTGTGAATCCATTGGTAATTATAGGGGGCCTTTCTTCTAAGAGAGGCAGAGATTCCTGAAACATTGGTAACTTCTCTTTTTTTAGGTTTCCTGTCAGGAGCCCTAAAACGCACCTGACAAGCAATCAGATAAAAAGCCTTGGTATGGTTCTCTCGCCTAGCTGGCAAAGCAGAGCGATTTACGGTGCCGGATGAATGCCAGTTTTCAATCACTCCTATCTGTGTCCGTCAAAAGTTAAATAATAAGGGGCTTCAAACGCTCGTTTTTTTTCTGAATCTGTTTCTTTCAGACAGGAGGAGATGAAGTACCGTGGCGTTAATAGTCTTTTGTTTGCAAGAGGAGCGCATACTAGAAGTTACTTCACCTTTCATCATTCCTGCCTCTTTGTGTCTGACAGTAACCAGGGAGACATTCCACTCCTGTGTCTTCCCACAACGTGTATTGTTGCTATACTGTATATTGAAACATGCTCTTTGCATCTATAATACAAACCATTTCACTGGTAACAAGGATGATATTATTTACTTCCATGTTGGAACTTGTGAAGTTAAGACACCACACACTGCTACTTCACATTGTGTAAACCAGCTGATCGGTTCTTCTTTGTTCTGCTGCGTAAGATCCTTTTCTCTTACAGGATATGCTTACGCTTTCCATTTTCTGTTGTTTGGGGAAAACATTTCTCAGTTTTCAGAGATGAGATATGGCAGGATTTTGAGAAATATGCCATGCAGCACACCCTCTCCTGATATACTAAACACGTCTGGATGGACAACCACCATCTAAAGCTCATCCCAGGCAAGACTGCAATGATCTTCTTTCCTGCTCTAACCTCTCCCGTTATTGATTTCTCCATTTCACTAGAATGACGCCCTGGTGAGGCACCAGGTGACGCCCTGTGCAAGGAACATCAGTGTGATGATGGACAACAGACAGTCCGAGAACATTGCGGCGGTGATCTGTTCATGCAGATTCTTGCAATACTACATCCGGAGAATCTGCCCCTTTCTCACCCCCCGCTTAACCCAGCTCCTGGTCCAAGTGATGGCTTTCCCCCACCTGGACTACTGCAACTCACTCTTGGCTGGCCTTCTGGCTTCTGCCATCAGACCACTCCAACCCTGCTCTCTTTCCTCCACTGGCTGCATGCCATGGCTTGCGGTGCCTGGCGCATGTAGAAACACAATGGAACCACAGGCAAAACACTGGACAAATCCCCTTTCAAATTCAACGAAAATATCACCAAAAATTCTGTCTAGGCAGTTTTCCAAAAGGACACAAGGAAACTAAATTATATTTTGGGTCTTATGACATGTAAAATACTGTATTTTGCATAAGAAAATGCCACTGAATGAATGCAAATAAAAACAAACAAACCCAGACCAGCGCAGCCCTGGGGTGATGAGACTTAAGAGGTTAGTCAAATAGGCCCAAGTCCTTATCTTTGTTGTAGCCGTAGAACTTAATATTGTACTTCCCTCTAGGGCCTTTCAGCGCACTTGTTCCTGGTTATGGGATTGCACTTTGCATTTCTTGTATGTCGCTCTGGATAAGAGTGTCTGCCAAATGCCAATAATGTAATATAATGTCCAAAATTGTATGTCACCTCTCTGCTCTCATGTCATATTGTACCAAAACTTGACTTGGGCATCTGTGCAGATTTATGATGATACTGTCCTCCCACAGCCCCCCAGATTAATTTCACTCTCATTTAGAATTATGGATAAGCACATCGACTGCTTAGCCAATGCTACTACGTGCAACTAATTGAAGTAATTATGCATAGATGAGAGGTGTTTCATATGCATGGCTTGATATCACTCACAAATGTTTATTTCCACAGCATAGCAGTACTGGCTACTCTAAATAAATACTGACTTTGATGTTTTTGTTTAGAGTTTGATGAACCTTGATTGGCCCCCATCTGCATTCAGCCCTGCTAATGTCCCTTCCATCCCTTCTTCTGAGGAAGTACCTCAGAGAAATGATAAGCACATGACCTGAAACAGCCCGAACAGGTCCATCTCCTCCGCTGACCCACAGCTGGCTTTTCTGGGGTGCATTCCACTGTGATCTCCATGACTATTTACAGGAACCAGTAGGACAGCCATCACGAGGGGGTGGAGATGAACGGAAGACAACCCCCCAATGGGGCTTGACGGCCACACGAGGTTGACAGATATGACCACTTCAAAGATATCCTCCATGCACTGCAAAGGTGTTGGCGGTTCTTTAATATTAAAAAGGTTTCACAGTTGATGCATTATGAAAAGAGCCTCTTTCATTTCTTCCACACTTTCTTTTTTAAAGACCTATTAAACTTTAATGCTTCACATTTTGTGTGACCCCACTTCATTGACCTGCTTCATCTCACAAGCAATAGCAGCCTCACTTGTGCAGGTGAACAAGCTATGGGAATCCAGGGAAAGCTATAAATATGGATGACATCACTCTTGTCTGAGGCCGATTACTCAGGGCAACTGCGTTTCTGGAGGGGATTGAGAGAAATGATGGAAGACACTTTCAGTTAGAGGGGAATGCCCCTAAAACAATGGAGAATGACAGGCAGGGTGGGAATGGGGCTTTTAGCAGTGAAAAACAAATCTAACTAAATGAAGTTAAAAAATTGCTGCTGATTTGAAATTCCAATGAAAGTGTCAGTAAAAATAAATAGGAGATTCAGAATGCAGCAGAACATGATTGAAACATGCACGGTTCATCTTTGGGATCGAGGCAAATCACAATGAGTGAAATAATGCTAATGCATCAGTATCTATCTGCCCCATTACCATGTAAAGCAGGGACCAGACTAAGCAGCTAACTGCAACACAAAATGTTCTCACCATGTTGCTGCCACTTAGTGGCAATGTTACAACATTGGCAAAACATTCCACTAATGTTGTGTTAGCAGGGATGGGTAAACCTGTGGGGATGGGGAAACAGTCAGACAGGCCATTGACCCTACACCCTCTGATTTCCTGCGCTCCTGGAACACACAGATGGGTAAGCCTATCACAGGAGGCGACATGGCTCAGGCTGTAAGAGCAGTCGTCTCACAGTCGGAGGGTTGCCGGTCGATCCCCGCCCAGGCAGTGTCGAAGTGTCCCTGAGCAAGACACCTAACCCCCAAAATGCTCCTGACGAGCTGGTCGGCGCCTTGCATGGCAGCCAATCGTCGTCGGTGTGTGAGTGTGTGTATGAATGGGTGAATGAGAAGCATCAATTGTACAGCGCTTTGGATACAGGCGCTATATAAATGCCAACCATTAACCATTTACCATTTGCATTTACAGGAAACAAACAGAAGGGTAAACCTATAACAGGAAACAGATAGAAGGGTAAACTTCGCAGAAAAAAGAGGGTAGGAAACAGAACGGTAAACCTATCACAAGAAACTGACAGAAGAGTATACCTATCACAGGAAACATACAGGTGGACAATAAATCATAGAAAAGAGACAGATGGGAACAAGCATTGCCTATGGACAAACAACAGGAGACAGGGATGTGGACAAAGATGTGGCAAGAGACAAATGTCTGTATCTCTCCATTAATTTTCCAATGTCTGATTTTCCATTTCCTTCTCTGTCCCTCTCTTTCTTTTCCCTGTCCCTGCCCATCTCTCCACATCTCTCTGTCTCCCTTTTTTATTCATCTCTGTAATCTAAATGCTAAACCAGGGCCAATCTTAGTAGGAAATAAGACCCAGGATGGCTGGAAATCAACTTTTCAGATCAATACAATAAAGCAGCAAATCACCGCGAGCACTGGGACTCTACTAGCCAACGGTTAGAGTGCAGGAGGAGGACAATGTGAGCTGAAATTGAAATGTCAGTATGCACACAAATATCTCAAATTCTAGCGCATAGAGCAAGGAGGATCGTTACCAGCATATTACAGGTTGTGTCCACAACCATTAGCGCGTCAATCAATTCTCATCATGATCACAGGGTTTCACTCAAATGAGGAGGGGGGATGGGGAGGGAAAGCGCAAGGGGAAAATAGGTTATTTCATGTGACATTGATCTGTCTTTGTGCCATACAATGTTATGCGAGCAATGAAAGTAAGCTCAGTCTATCAGAATGTACTTTACCGTATCTTCAATGTCATTTCATTCCTTTAGAGAGCCAGCCATTTGCATGTCACTCAAGTCAATCCCAAAAACTGACTAGCCATCATAAGGAAAAGGTACGGTTTGTGGAAATAGGCAGTTTGAAACGTTGAGAGTGTTTTTTGTAGCCTTCATTCCTTGGTGGAAATGAACTTCATTCTGAAATCCACGGACAACTGTAGAGGAACCCATGGTTGTTAACACCAGACAGAACAGCCACTGCAGTTGGATACTTTAGTAGGCATGCAGTTACTTCAGAATAAAAAGTTCAGCCCTGGAATTATACTCATTGACCTGACTCATTGAAGCCCTAACAAGTAAATTACCTGGGTCTTGGCCTTAGTAATCTTCCTTTTTTAAAAACGGTTCCCAAACTTTTTCACAGGGCCTTTTTCCTAATTTATAAATGGTAAAAAATGAATTGTTCATTGACCCCATGCAATTAAATCACTATAGACCATTAGCGTTCGACGTTTGACCTACAACTACCGTTTGACCTGCAACTAAAATTAGCAGGTGCCGTCTTCAATGCCATTACACACCTACAATGCATCGTCAAGTCATTCATTCATTTATTTAATGAATAATAAATGAATAAAAATATTTTGTTTAGCCATCATGAAATGCCTGGGCTACCATGCCCTAGTCAAAAAGAGACCAAGTCTATACATTGTTTATCGACATTCATGGTTGCAATATAAACAATAATTTAACTCATAGAACAAAATATTAACCACAGACAATGTTCCCCATGGAAAAAAAATATGCTGAATCTGCCAAAATAGAATACAGTGTACAGGGCGTGCATATATTTGACATACACTCACTGAACACTTTATTACGAACATCAACCAATCGTGTTGCAGCAGTGCAATGCATAACATCATGCAGAAACATGATTGTTGGTGCCAGATGGGCTGGTTTGAGTATTTCTGTAACTGCTCATCTTCTGGGATTTTCACAAACAGCAGTCCCTACAGTTTGATTATGTGAAGAATGGTGCGAAGTGGCGGTTCTGTGGACGGAAATGTCTTGTTGATTAAAGAATGGCCAGAAAAACTGACAGAAAGGTTACAGTAGCTCACATAACCATTATGTACAATTATGGTGAGCAGAAAAGCATCTCAGAATGCACAACACGTTGAACCTTGATGGGCTCCAACAGCAGAAGACCACGTTGGGTTCCATTTCTGTCAGCCAGGAACAGAAAGCTGAGACTGCAGTGGGCACAGGCTCACCAAAACCGGACAGTTGAAGACTGGAAAAACATAGCCTGGTCTGATGAATCTTGAATTTCTGTTGCAGATGGTAGGGTCAGAATTTGGCACCAACAGCATGAATTCATGAGCCCAACAGTCCGGGCTGGTGGTGGTGGTGTAATGGTGTGGGGAATGTTTTCAGGGCACATTTTGGGCCAGTTAATAGCCCTCACTTTGACAGCATATTTGAGTATTGCTATTAGCCATGTACATTCCTTCATGGCCATACTGTACCCACCTTACAATGGCTACTTCCAGTATATTAATGCACCATGTCACCATATCTCAAATTGATTTCATGAATATGACAATGAGTTCAATGTTCTTCTGTGGCCTTCCAAGTCACTGGCTCTGAATCCAATAGAACACCTTTGGGATATGGTAGAATGGGAGATTCAATGCATTTATGTATATATACCCACTGAGCACTTTATTCGGTAGATGTCTACACCAGCTTGTTAATGCAAATATTTAATCAGCCAATCATGTGGCAGTAATTAAATGCATACAAGCATGCAGATGTGGTCAAGAGGTTCAGCAGTTCTTCAGACCAAATGTCAGATTGGGGAAGAAATGTGATCTAAGTGACTTTGACCGTGGAATGTTTGTTGGTGGGTTTGAATATCTCAGAAACTGCTGATCTCCTGTGATTTTCACACTCAACAGTCTCTGGAGTTTGCAGAGAATCGTGCAAAGAACAAACAACATCCAGTGAGCAGCAGTTCTGTGGGCAAAAATGTGTTGTTAATCAGAGAGATCGGAGGAGAAGGGCCAGATTGGTCGAAGCTGACAGGAAGGTGACAGTAATGCAAATAACCATGCATTACAAGAGTGGTATGCAGAAGAGCATCTCTGAACTCACAATGCATCAAACCTCTAAGTGGATAGGCTAAAGCAGCAGAAGACCAATAAGTACAAAATAATAAGACTAACAAAGTGCTCACTGAGTGTATATTATATACGGACACTATCTAACACGACCGCGCCTCTGTTAATATGTTATATATATTGTGGCCCCCTGAGGTACCCTCAGGGTACCACTGGGCCTGCCGCTGGAAGATACCTCTGTGTCAGGTGATTGAGGGAAGGTATTTCCCTACTGAGATGCTGGAGGGCTTTAGGACCCTGAAGGGAAATGGAGTACCAATCTAGAGGACAATAATTGAATAACTGAAACTCATCAGGACCCAACAAGGCACACCTGGTGATGGTGAACTGCTCCTAGCCACACCCCCTCAAGCACTGATGGGCTGCGTTGAGTGATGAGGCCAAGGGCTTTAAAACACAGGAATTCTCCAGAGCTGGAAATGTGCGTTATGGTGAATTCTGTGACTGAGCTAACGCTTTGTGATTTTTCATTCAGTTTGCCTCTGGCCTGGAGTAGTGCCGTGCCCCCTAAGCCAAGGGAAGCTTAGAGACCGGGAACGCACCAGCCGGAAGCTTTGAAACGGCTGTTTTTTTGTTCGTTCTCATCGCCCCTTGCCCTTCACTGTTTTTGTGAAAATAAATTAACCTCAGTTTTGGCACTTAAAACCTTTTGCTGCCTGTTTTTTGACCTGGGATCTCACAATATATATATATATATATATATATATTCCACCTACCCTGAGGCATATATCCTCTTCCTTTTTAATATTGTAAAGGAATGATGGTTGGACAGCTGCTTAATAATATACTCTGGTATGCACACCACCCCCAGCCCCCCACCTATATGCATTTATGGTTCCATCACAGTGCCAGCAGGTTATGAGACACCAGCATGCATATCAATATCCTACCCATACTGCAGCATCTCAGCATTAGGATTCAGTGAAGGACACACCACACAGTGGTATGCAAGATGGTATGCAGTGTGCTTGGGTGTGTGTGTGTGTGTGGTGGGGTGGGGGGTTCAATATTCATACTTGCTGCGGTATTCAATCCCTCCCACAGTGGCACACCCAGGATCTGAGCTATAAAGAGGATGGAGGTCTATCATTCCGCACCGAGGTTCACAGCCCGGCAGCATTGACACCACAGTGCTGCCCAGAGCATTAACTTTAACTGATAGAGGCAGGACAAAAGCAGAGCTGGGCCGTTAATGATGATCGACTCTGCGCCCTGCGTAATGAAACTCCCGCCTTCCTACCCCATTACAGCATGAGCGACACAAGGGAAGGAATTAGCCTCTGGACTGGTTTAAGATTAGCTCTTCCATGAACAAATTAACCTGCCATCAAATGCTCATACACAATTCATGTTGAATAAAAAATGGCAGAATGAAAGAATGAGCTTTAACTAAACACACCAAAGGCAAGGTGTGTGTGCACAGAGTGCATGTCTATAAATGACTTCAAATGCTATTGTTCATGTCATTGGTGATAACTACTCTGTATTGCATTACTTATTCATTCAGAAGGCCAAGAACCTTGCTCCTGGGGCATTACACAATGGTTCCCCAAAGTCATCAGCAAGGAATCAAAAACCCATCCCATCGATACAAGATCCTGTGATTATGACACTAGCCATGTCCATGGAAATGTTTGTTTCCTTTTGATTTCTAATAAAGTTCTTCATGTGAAATAAGCATTTACCATAGGCTAAAATTTTAGGTACAGTAGCGTGTGCAACCCCTGATCAAAAAGCCAATTAATATCTAAATGAACAGAAGAAATAAAAATAAAAAAATTTAAAAGGCCCTGTGCAAAAGTTTGGGCACCCTGTCTGTTAATACTTTGTAACTCCTCCTCGGGCAACTATTACAGCTTGCAAACGCCTGTAGCCAGCTAAGAGTCTGAGAACTGTGATGGCCATTCCAAAACCTTCATCAGTCTTTCTTGGAGGTACTTCATGGTTAATTTCGAGGTATGATTTGGATCATTGTCTTGCTGGAATCCCCAACCTCTCTTCAACTTCAGTGTCTGGACTGACCTTTGAACATTAGCATCTAGAATTTCTTGATATTTGGCGGATTCCATTCTTCCTTCCACTCACACAATATTTCCTGTGCCCTCAGCTGGCACACAACCCCAAAGCATAATGAATCCACCTCCATGCTTCACAGTTGGCAAGGTGTTTTTCTCTACAAAGGCTTCACCCTTTCTTCTCCTTCAGGTGGTGGCCAAAAATTTCAATTTTGGTTTCGTCAGTCGAAAGCACATTGTTCCAAAAGGCTTCAGTCTTCTCAATGTTTTCTTTTCCATACTTCAGATGCTTCATTTTGTGTTGTGTCCTTTGTGAAAACTCTGCCATGTAGGTCTTTCTGTTTAAAGTATGTTGTATTGTTGTCCTATGAACAGCTAGATCTGTGTTTGCTACTCTTTTTTCAGTTATTTTGCTGTGATGTGTGGGTCATCAGGTCCTTTTCCTTTTTTAAATATAATTTCTAAACATTATAAAATGAAAATAAAGGTTGCAGAAAGGTCTCTGTTTAACTCTGTACCATTTAGAGTTCAGGTTTGCTTTCCATCACATATAGATTAATTGTAACAGAAATTTAAACTCGGGGTGGCCACATTTTTGCACCCTACAATATACAATCTTTTTTTCATAAAAATACGTATGGAAAAAAAAACATTTAGCAGAAATTTGACTTGTCTGCTTGATTTCTTGGCCGAATAGGATAGATATGTTGCTTATATTTTCACTATTTTACTAAAAAAATATACATATATAGGTGGCACGGATGGCGCAGTGGGTAGCACTGCCGCCTCACAGCAAGGAGGTCCTGGGTTTGTAATCCCCGTCAGCCGGGGCCTCTCTGTGCGGAGTTTGCATGTTCTCCCCGTGTTTGCGTGGGTTTCCTCCGGGTACTCCGGTTTCCTCCCACAGTCCAAAGACATGCACGTTAAGCTGATTGGAGAGTCTAAATTGCCCATCGGTATGAGTGTGTGAGTGAATGGTGTGTGTGCCCTGCGATGGACTGGCGACCTGTCCAGGGTGTATTCCTGCCTTTTGCCCAATGTATGCTGGGATAGGCTCCAGCCCCCCTGCGACCCTATTCAGGATAAGCGGGTTAAGATAATGGATGGATATACATATATAAAACTGCTTAAATTAAGCAATTCTGTACAGCTCAGCTTGATGTGGAGAGACTTAAACAGATCCCAGTGCTAAGGTGATCATTTGCAGGAAAGCATTTTCAACAGCTGTAGATTTGATTTGTTTAGTATGTTCTGCTGCAGGTTTATGTGGGGACACATGCAGTAAGATAAAATGGGAACAGAGCTGGAAACTGTCAAATTAATTCAGTGGTTCAGCACTATGAATAAGCCAAAATCTAGAAGCCTATACCAAAATAAATACTTGCATCCACTTTCAGCATGGCTGCCATTTTGACTAACACACAGGCAAATGGAAGGTGGCGAGGCATAAGGCTTTATGATCGGAGACTGACAGGCAGCAAGTCATTTCACCCCCCACCCACCCTTCTCTATCCTTGCTGTTTTCCTGTTTATGGTCCTCTTTGCACAGGTTTCCATGCCAGGGAAAACATGCATAAATAAAGTTTTATTTTTTTAAATGGCAGCAATAAAATAAGATATCTGGCCATTGGGATGCTAAGGGTAGAGGAAGCCAGCCCTGGTGTAAAACCCAGTTATGACCAGCTTGAAATTACCAGCTACCAGCTGTTAAAAAACATAGCTTGAGCTGGTTAACCCATGCTGATTATTGAGCTGGTCTGAACTGGTCAACCAGTTACCAGCTTCAGCTGTTTTTATTTTTCAGAATTCAGGTGTGTATTGGTCAACTGTACTAGTGTTTTCATTGAACTTAATTAGGAGGATCAAGTCATTACCAGCAGCCACACATTCCAACAGTTCCCTATTAATTGGAATGTCCCATATTTAGTGCTTTGGTAAGTAACAATTTTACTTACTATGTGGTTACCCTATGCTGCAAATGTAATTGATTTAATAAATAACCAGCATTAAATTGAGTATTAAATGGTTTTAGATAAATAACATTGCATATACAGCCCCCCATTTAGGTGGCTTTTATCACTGCATTAAGGGCATTTTGGCAACCACCATTCACAACATCGATCTAAGATAATGGAGGCATCGCAGGATCCTTATATCCCTGCATCTGAAGCTGCTGCAGAGGTGTGTGACATTGATATGGCTAAATGACCACTGATACACTTGAAATAAGCTCTGGTATTGATGCCCATCAACACTGCAGTGGTGCTTAGTCAGGGAACTACTGAGAGTTTCAAACACACACCTGCAGTACCAAGCCCAGATTTCCATGACATTGTGTTAGATGGAAAATCACTGTTTTCTTTATTTTTCTAATATTGACAGGTCACATTCAGTGCTTAGAAATGACCACAATTCATGAAAGTCATTCAATTGCATGTTCATTTCTAAGTGTGCTGTTATTTAATTAATGCATATAACTCTTGAGTCGGTCATGTCCATGCCCTTTTTCCTCGTTTCCCTATTTTCTATGTGCTTTCTGTGCTATTGCTCCAGTCCTGGTTTTTCCCTTTCTCCCTATTACGTGTTTTCTCCTTCTACCTCACATTATTATTTCCCTCCTGGCACCTGTCTTTAAATGACTTCAAAGTTTGTCTATCGTCAGAGTTGCTTATAAGCTGGCCTGTGTCTGTCTTTCTTTGCCCGTTCATTTGTTTCCTGCTTATCCCCATTGTTCTAGCCTCTGCTTCCCTGCCTGTTCTTTTGCCCTGTTTGTTTTTTTGTTTTCTGTCCAGCCACCTGTGTGCTACACTGCCCTTCCCCGGATCCGACCCTTGCTGGCCCTGGATTTCCTCCTCTGCCCCAAACCATCCTCCAGTACCCTTCACCCTACTCCTGTACTCTGGATTCCCCGGCTTCAACTTCCGCCTGACTGATCTCCAGTACACGGTTCACTTGGCTCATGACCCATTGCCTGGACTTCAGTACGAACTCTGCACTTACCAGTATTGCCATTGCCTGACCTTTTTCCTGTCAGGCTACATGAAAGCCTACCATTTTCACTTCATGCTGAGTCTGCTATTGGTTCCTCTGTCCGCAACCCTAATAGAGGCTAGTTCAAATTTCATTGATCTCTGATCAGCCTGGTACTGTTGGATTTTCTTCTGTACAAAGCAATAAAATAGGAAATGAGGAATCTGCTGTGGTTTCTATGGCATCAAAGTGCTGGGTGTTAGGGTACAGGTGATTTATGTTAAACCTTTACACATAAATGCCAGAGTTTTCAGCAACAGGTCAAGCAAACAGCAGGCATTTTATACAGTGCACTATCCATGTAAGGAGGCTTTGGTATTGTGAGAAAAAAACCAAAAAACATTACTTTAGAGTTCACCAGATATTTATTACAACATGAATTTATGCTTCGATAGATGGGGACTAGTGACATAGGCATCACGTGAGCCAATCCCTGAGTTCAGAATGGCTTGAGTTTACCAAGGGTTAACCGCAGGTAAGTTTCAGCAACAGTACAACTGGTACTACTTTAATATAGATGTTTGTTGTTGTTCAATAACACTTTGGCAAAAAAAGGAAAATGAGAAGAAGGTAAGAGTAACAAAAGATAATTTATCTCTGGAGCAAGCTGATTAATATTCACTGGCTCTGTAAACTGTTTATGAGTACCGTGGCTATTATTTCATGCATTTTCCACTCGCACTCTACTGTCCTTCCTCCCCGACACAAATCTAATTCACCACCTAAAGTTATTAGCATTTCACATCCCTGTACAGGCATACATATTTTATGAAGCAGACGATGCAATTTGGAGACACAGGTTCCGCCACTATAAAAATGAGTCCTATCGAAATGGGACCGCTAATGTGATCCACACATAAATAAGCTTCAGAATGCATTTTCTCTGAGCCAAAAACAAATTTAAAAAAGGTAAAAGAAAGAAACTGTCTGAAAAATGAAATGAAAGCTTTACATTGAGTTCATACTGGCTGTATATCAAGTTTTATACATGATGGACAACTGAGAATTAGGCACGAGACAGGAAGGGAAGGGTTACTGTGTTCAGCCGGTGAAGGCCGTGGAGATCAGACGGTTGACAGGGGTAGGCCTCATAAAATGGCTGGCTTGCTGAATTGTACGGGAGGCCACTCCATTACTTTGGCAATTGGAAAGAGTCCGATCCATAACTGTCTGGCACAACTCGCTTTCTATTCATCAGTCTGGGTCTCATTCTACGCATTTTTAATGACAATTATACAAGCAGCCGAAGCGCAATCATTTATCAGTGGCTGAACACCAATCCATCACTGATGGTCTAAATGCAGAAAGCAGGTGTCCATGCTGCAGTTGTCTCCACCCACAATGCACCACTCACCACTGTGACTGCTGTTGCCGATTTTCTGCAGATTGAGTCTTTTAACTTTGCCACTCTGCGGCTGTTGCCAAGACACTATTCTGCAACGCGGATCTTACAAGAGCACCGCACTCGCATCTCTGAGATTTCAAGAGGCTTTTCCCTTTTCATTGTATACCAAAATACAAACGCAGTATTGCTCACTGGAGAGATTGAGAGAGCCCATTGAAATGCATAATGGTTTGACGTGTTGTTCGACGAAATTGTGTTTTCTTGGCAACATTTATTTGTTTTCTCTCACTCTGGTGACTGAAAGGGCCCATTAAATCTTGCCCTGAAAGTGTATGAGGACTAACGCTGAAACCCATTTTTACTTAGCAGTTACTGTGCCCTGAAGTCATAAACTGTGAACCCTGTATCCATCAACACTCGTGTTCATCACTCATTTATTAGCAGCCATTGAAGGAGTCTGTGCATTTTATTGACACCACATTTCATCTGTAATTCAAGTACCTGCGAACATGTGAATGAGCGGAACCTCACCGCATGAGGACAAGGAGATGAGTGAGTAAACTGGAGGGCAAAAGAGACATATCAAGAAAGTGGGAGGAAAAAGACAGAAGAGGTACACGAAAACAAAGGCAGAGGAGAGAGATAGAGAGCAATATACAGTTGTGGTCACATGAACAGCAGTGTGTTAAAAAGGTGAATAAAGTGCAACTATTTTTAATAGCTTTTAGTTCCATATTTAAAATGTAGTGGAAACATTACTCATTCAAATCCAAATCAAAGCATTAAGAAATTTTGATGCTTCTGCTTTATTCTTTTACAGGAAGCGAAGAAAAGCGAAATTAATCTGTTAAACAGGCAGTGTCAACATTTTGTGTGTTGCATCGAGTCAACCAACTTCTGGCACCTAGAAACAGGTATTTCAGCCCAGGATGAACAAACTACATTTCACAGCTCCTGTGAATTTTTGGGTTTTTCTTCAGAAACTGCATTTTTAATGTCACCCCACAAGTTTTCAATGGGGTTGAGGTCAGGGGATTGAGCTAGCCACTCCATTACCTCAATCCTTTTTGTCTGGAACCAAGATGTTGGCTGGCTTACTCATAGTTTTCTTGTTGAAACATCCATTTCAGGGGCATTTCCTCTTTGGCATACGGCAACATCTCTTCAATTATTTTGATGTATTCAAGCTGATCTATGATCCCCGGTATACAAACCCAACACCGTAGTATAAAAAACATCCCCATACCATGAATTTTGCGCCACCATGCTTCGCTGTCTTCACAGTGTACTGTGGCTTGAATTCAGTGTCCTGGGGTCGTCTGATGTACTGTCAACGACCAATGGCCCGAAAAGAACAATTTTACTCTCATCAGTCCACAGGACTGATTACACCATTTCTCTTTGGGCCAATCGATGTTTTCCTTGGCAAATTTTAACCGATTCTGCGCATACCATTTTTTCAACAATGGTGCGTTACAGGGGTCTTGTTGATAGCTTAGCTTCGATCAAACGTCTTCTGACTGTAACAACACTTACAGGTAATTGTAGATCATCTTTGATCTTTCTGGAGCTGATGAATGGCTGAATCTTAGCCATTCTGACTATTCTTCGATCCCTTTTAACAGTAATTGCTCATTTTCTTCCCCGTGTTTCGGGTTTTTGTTGCCATTTTAAAGAATTTGAGATCATTTTAGCTGAGCATCCTATAATTCTGCTCTTCTTTATACATTTTCCCCTGTCCAATCAACTTTTTACTCAAATGATGTTGTTTTTTCAGAAGGAAATATATTTTATAACATTGTATGAAACATTTGCTTCCCTTCTTTGTTAATAAAGGACAATTAATGACACCTGCTTTTTCACAGAATGAATGAATTCTCTAATTAAACTCCAACCTGCTATTATTTTGAACATGTGCCTTTCAGGGTGGCACGGATGGTGCAGTGGGTAGCACTGCCGCCCCACAGCAAGGAGGTCCTGGGTTCAAATCACATATACTTCAAAGAGAGACCTTATAAGGCTGAATTGGAAGAAAATCTGGGAGTGCGAGTGAAAGTGAAAAAAAAAAGGATTCTGTGGGATTATTTTATGTCCTTGAGCTATGCGGAAACTGTTAAACAACAGGGGAGATCCAAGCCGAAATTAACTTGGATCAACAAGTGACCTCGGTAAGTCGGAGTTTAAAATCATCATGGTATGACAAAATGGAGTGGCTAACAGGGAGCTTGCTAATGAACCGCCATAGCGATTATCAATTTAAACCTGTTTTGATTTTCACCAGGGGTGATGGTGGGTATGCTTTACCAAAAATGGCCGGCAGCCGGGATACACTGGTATAAAGAGAGAGAAAAAAAGAGAGAGAAAGAGAGGGTGGGGAAGAGAGAGAGGAGTTAAAGGAGTTGGTGCTCTTCCATCGAGCACCCAGTGAACCCTCTTAGCACCAAAGAGATCAGCTTAGCCAAATAAAGAATGTGCTAAAGGCATATGTGCTGGAGCTGAGAGGAGAGGTGCTGGGGCTGCTGCTGGACAGGATGCTCTGAGGAGGGAGCAGGGAGCAGAGAGAGAGGAGCAGAACCTCAGGAACTGGACTACGCAGAGCCTGAGGGAGCAGCAACACCAGACTCTTGACTCACAGCCCTACACCCCCACTCTGACGGAGACCAAGCCGGAATCAGCAGGTGCTCAGCTTAGTACAGAGAGACATTGGACTGGATCCCTCACACCCACGTACAGCTAAGGCAGGCACACCAACACCATACAAAGCGACATCTACAGAGGGTTCCTTGACTTTCATTAGCACAACTCTGGTCAACATGTTGGCGGTTGGCAATAAGAGTCCATTGGCAATCAAAAGCCTAGCATCAAGACTAGGGGCTCATTCCAATCCCTTATTTTTATCCTCCTTTTTCGTTCTTTCTCATTTTCTTGCCTCAGGCTCCATGCATTGGGAGAGGCTAAGAAAAGAAAGAAAAATAAGTAAAGACAGGGAAATGCATGGCAGATGGGGAGAGGTGGACCCACAGGTCGATCAGTCTTTGGGAAAAACTACTTCCGCAAAGGATGCACTCATGTTCCTTCACAAGAAAGGATTTCTTAACTTCTACTTCTAGTTCCTAGAAGGAACATTTAATGGTTTGGCATGTCCTTAAAGATGGTGGACTTCGATCGATTTCCGGATCAGGAGCAAGTAAAAGATCATAAATAAGTGATTGGAATGAGCCCTAGGTACTGAAACTTATACCTGCACAAAGGAAGCATTCAACACACCTGAAGAAACAGCTGAGATGCCAACTGTCCAATTACTTGGGCATCATATGGTACACAGACACAGGAACCAAGGTCAGCTTGCAGCCTTTTATTAAACTAGACCAAAACACAACTAGAAACACTAGGCCAGTCAAAGGGGAGCAAAAGAAAAGATAAATTAAAAGAACAATGTCCCTGCTTCAATGTCCACCAAACCCAACTCTCCCCTGAACTGAAAACCCCAGGCCTCTTTTGCATAGCCATAGCTAACGTGACCTTTTGCACAGTACTCTAAATTGAGAGGTAATTTATATCCAAGGAATCTTTTATAAATAATAATTGCCTAAAAAAATCTAAATAATTTGGACTATCCTATTACTGAGCAGGAGTTGAAAGAAAGACAAAACTCAATCTCACAGCCAATAAATGAAGTGGCATCTTAAATGAGATGCTTAAACATGGCAAAAAATCTAATTGGATTTCTTCAAATTATTGAAAATGGAGTAGGTTACCTCATTGACATTTGGAATCATGGACCTATAACCATATTTTTTTAACTTGCCCAAAAAAATTACCAAGGCATTTGTGTTACCTGTGAAAGGTTCTCTGTAGCATAATGAACACAAGAGTAATAGACAATAACATTGATTTAATGGTAGCTATCTGACTTCTATTTGAAAAAAGACAGTATCAATAAACCATCTCATCTGCAGAATCTGTCAATGGCATTTGATAAGTCTGATACCTGCACTTTGATGTGAGCTGTAAGGTAAGAGCCTTGTTCTGGACTCATGTAAACCTTTATAAAACCAGATACTTATCCTGTCATATGGGTCAGGTTGTATGTCACTTGTGATCCTTAACACTGACATACCAAGCTGTGAGAGATACTGCCTCCTCTGACATTCAGGCAATGATTAGAGTACATTTTTTCCACCTGGACCTCTCTGCTTGCTCTCCTCTTGGCAGCTGGTTGCCCTGGTTCTTTGGGCACCCAGCAGCCGCTCATTGCTGCCCTGGCTGTTCTCTGCCCTTGTCCCCCGATGGTGAAGTGACCTTCCTTGCTCGGTCAAAAAAAGGCAGATTCACTGGCTGGCTTCTGCTGGTCTGAAACACACCTTTTTAGACTGCATCACAATTAATGTTTCTCAGTGAAACCCTTCTCATCCTTTACTTTATTTTAATTTAGGTCTTGTGGCACGCATGTTGACCGGCATGCTTATTTCACTTTTCTGTAAATGTCCCTATCCCTAGTGGTCATTTGCTTACCATGTTCACTGCAGCTTTTGTTCCTCTATTCGTTGAAAGTGCATACAAAATGGCAAAATTGGAATTTTAAATATGAGGAACATAGTCATCAGATCCAAGAGATTGTGACACAGGCTGATAGTTCATTTAAATCCTAGGGAGAGTGTTTTGTTAGGCAACAAAGTAAATAGGTCTCACAAGGTTGATTTGGGATTTGAGATAGCTGTGTGCATTTCCCTGACTTTATTGTTTTAGGTGTTGCTTTGCATTGTACTATCCCAAACGTATCACTCCATTATGTACCAATATAATATATACAAATACAAAACTATGCTGCATACATTATATAGCAATATAATTGAGTGTCATTAAGCAGTGGTCTTCAACCCCTGTCTTGGTGATCCACAGTGTGAGATGTTATTTATTTGATTACTCTGAACAGTACAGTTGCTTACAGTTACATTGCCTCACCTGGTTTCTTCGATCTTAATTGATTGCTGAAATGGTTTTTAAAAAAAAAAACATTTCCGTTTGTAAGTTTTGTAATGTGTTTCCCAATATTAACTTTTGAAACTGACTAACAGGAAATTGGCAACAACAGATATACTAGAAAGCATAACTTAATTTAATGCATTACTTTTTTGCACCACTGATAATAAAGAGCTTGATAAGGCATGAATTTGTATACAACCTCCCATCAGTTTAGTTGACCTTTCAGTCTTCAACACTGAGGACCATATCTCTTAGGTTCTACTCTATGGATTTCAACATTCATATTTTATTTTCTACAGAAATATAAAGTACTTTCTATGGGAGAACAGCGAACTAAGATAAGCTACCATATTACTGAAGTTAAACTTTAACCATGAGTGATGGCCTGTAGCGTAGTCGTTAAGGTGAATGACTGGGACCCGCAAGGTCGGTGGTTCTATTCCCGGTGTAGCCACAATATGATCCACACAGTTGTTGGGCCCTTGTGCAAGGCCCTTAACCCTGCATTGCTCCAGGGGGGATTGTCTCCTGCTTAGTCTAATCAACTGTATGTCACACTAATAATGCCAAATGCCCTTAATGTAATGTAATGTAATGAGTGTGCACAGTCAGTTTTGAAAGTGTTACACAACCTATAAATGTAACATGTTACTACCCAACTCTGGTGGCAAGCTTTACATAAAGAAAATTCAGCTGAGGTCACTGTATTGAAGGTCAAAAGGTATAGAATTTTTAAGTTACCAAAAGCAGTGAATGCCACAGTTGTAACTTTGTGTTTGTCCATATGTGTGTTTCATCTTTTCAAAAATGGAACGATTAAATATAATAATTTTCAGTTTAAATACCAAACGGGTCTTCAGTGAGTAGCCATGTTCTTCTAAATTCAGAGGATAAATGTAACATGGGTTAATTGTGGAAATGAGGAAGGTCTCAAGTGCCCCTCAGAGAAATCAGCCTGGAATGGTGGTGAAGATACACAGTGATCCCACTGGTATGATGATGTACTGTTTTATCTACAGGACACTGTGATATGGTCTCACACGTGTCAGGGAGAGTAACACTACGTTTTTTGCTCTAAGCTGCATGCGGCAGCTTTAATGAAACTATGGGTCAAAGCATTTGGATGCTGCATGAGAAAGTGCCGGTGGGCCTGCAGGGGGAACTCTTTCCTCGATAGCATTGACTCCGTACTTTTGCATTGTGCTGGGGGGCGGAAAGTTCTGGGTGATATCCTTTGAAAGAGATATTAAACTGGACTGCCTGATCGTCCAAAGTTATTAAAGATTCCATGGTGCTTTTCCAAGGAATGGGAGTGTAAACCCCAGTGTCAAAGTCAAATTTCCAATCTGGCCTCTACAGTGCAATGACCTGATCAAAAAACCCCTTTTTACAAAATGGCCTCCACCACAATCCCCTAGAGCTGACTGGATGTACAATATATTGCATTTTGCCACCCGCTTCCTTATAGCCAGGAAGCAACAAGAAAGTTCTCGGTTGACCTTCTCCACTTTTGAAAGGTTACACAAATAAACATTGAGTGTTGGACATCTGCCGAGGGGTTGCATTCACATATTCAAAATGGGCTGAGATGGTTCCAGAATACCAAGCACCGCAAGGAGTCACCCTGCAAAATCACAATGTGCGGAAAAAAAAACAGCCACATTTATACTCATCAACGAATGGCGATTGTTGCTCAGCGATGTGGGTAATGTCTTTCAGACACGTTTAATTGTTTTGTTTGACAAATGCAGGCCCGAGCGGGGTGGAAGGGGAGTGTGGCGCGGGTGAGGAGGGGGAGTGTTGGGGAGAGGCGGAGGTCCCTATATCGATTCCGGTCACGGGTGATAAGGAGCAGCGCTGTCGCTTGCATTACTTGCTAATCAACATCGGTGCCTCCGTCCTCTGAATCCCGATGGGGTCCTCAGCAAGGCGCCAACACAAACAGCTTGTAGATCAATTTTTAATAAGGGTCCCCACTTTTCCAGGCAGGGCTTTAAAAATAAATAAATAAATTAAATCAAATTCAATTAAAGAAGCGCAAGCTCCCGCTAGCTTGCTGGACTTGCTGCCTGATTAGGACAGAATTTGTCTGTTTAACGGTAGGACTGTGAATGGACCAAGGAAGCTGTTGGAAATGTTCCTGCTTCCGGAATACCCACGCTTTTATCTACACCTCAACTCAGGTTGTGTAACAGAAGTCCTGTTGGTAACTAATGCAACAAGAGATTGGAACAAACCCATGAATTCCCATGTACAGTGGGGCATGTGGGATGGTACTGTTTCTTTACAAATTAAAAAAATGAGTTGAAACTGAAAAATGAGTGTGAAACTGACCGATTATGGACGTAGTTGATAGCCATATTTTTTACTGTTGACAGAGGAATGGTTCCTCCACAGCTCATACCTTTTCTTTTCCTGCAGTCAGCTGCAGAAGAGTCTGCATAGAAATGGAGGTTATAATTTTGCTACTCCTGGATGTAGCAACAGCTTTTACAAAATATCCATTTTCATTCACCCTTGGCCTAAAAAGATATTTATTTTAAAATTATTTAAAATGCCAGCACATTTTGGCTGCGAGCGTTCATCAGGGCAATATTGCAATAGAGTAGAAAATATCAATAAAGCATAATAGCCAGTTAGATGTGGTGCAGTAGATATAATTAAGCGACAATAACTTTCTTTTACTTCCAGCAAATTCCTAGTTACTGATCTATTTTAGGATGCTAAATGTTCTTATATGTCTGTTAGCTTTATGAATCTCATTTGCATTGTGGTTTAATTTACATTTTGTGCTTTACTGATGTTGTATTTTCAGGTATCTAACTAGTATGCATATAACAAAAGAGATTAAAGCATTTAGAACAAATAGCTTAGCAATAGCCATTAAATATTGTGTTGCATTTTCAAATCTAGAATAGTAGGGTGTTATACTATATGATTCTGATTTGTTTTCCGTTTTTAGACAGGCCTTAGTGTAAAACAAATGTTAGAGCTTGATTTAGTGCTCTCATAACTCTGGTGAATGCAATGTAATGTAAATAGAGGTGCTGTCCTGAAACAATGGCTGGTCGTAATGAAACACACCACCTCCGGTTGATCCTAATGTCTCATTTTCAGAAGTGGATAAGGCTATGTTATTTGGTTTACACTCAGTGCCCACTTTATTTGTTAGATCTGTACACCAGCTTGTTAATGCAAACATCTAATCAGCCACTCGATACATAAAAACATGCAGAAATGGTCGAGGGGTTCCATTGTTGTTCAGACAAAACATCAGAATGGGAAACAGATGTGATGTAAGACTTTGAACGTGGAATGATTTTTCATGCCAGAGGAGGTGCTCCTGTGATTTTCATACACAACAGTCTCTGGGGTTTACAGAGAATGGTGCACCTTGTTAATGACAGAGGCCAGAGGAGAAGGGCCAGACTGGTTCAAGCTGACAGTAAGTCAAGTAACCTCATGCTACAACAGTGGTAGGGAGAAGAGCATCTCTGAACACAACACATTGAACCTTCAAGTGGATGGGCTACAGGCAGCCTCCCCAGCATTTGAAATTAGTTCTGAATCTTGTTTGTTCCCAGTGGTTCCACAATTCATCAACTCGTATTGCAGCTAGCGCCAAAAAAACAAGATTGCCATAGAGTACCGTCTGAAAGCCACACCCCCTGAGTCATAAATACATTTTCCCATTCAAAAATTCACTTTTTTGTAATCACTTAATATAAGAACTGTGTTCCAAAAAAATCAAAAATGAGTCCAGGCATTTTACTCATATGGTTACCAAGCATAAATTGACGCAGGAAAAGTACTTATTTGTCCAAAGAAGCCAAAAAAACAAGCTTCATATCCCAATACAATATGCCTGGCGTCTTCTCCGCTGTCTTGTATCACGTGCTTCAAGCTGCGTCTCCAGAGCCAATCTGAGCATTGGGGACAGTGATTTCCTGGTGGGTAGTGTAGTTTTTTAGCGCTTTATACAGGTACTACCGCAGAATAAATTCAATTTTCTCAAAAGACAGACTGTATCAAATATAACTAAATATCATAAATGATACAGAGCCACCTCCCTGACAGAATGCCCAGACAATTATTATTATTATTTTTTAACACAGTTCTTATATTAAGTGATTTAATGGGTTTAAAAAAATTTCTTTAGGACCCGGGGGGCGTGGTTTTTACGTCAGACTTTGCAAGTTCGTCGGAGAACTCTACCCCAGCTTTCCAATAGTCAGCCTCCACCACATTCAACATCCAACTTCAAGACATCTTCCTCTTGCCAAATCAAGGCATGGAAATCAACACAATTTTTAATCTCTCATATAAAGCATGCTAGTTTTATTTAATAGACCATACAGTACAGGTAACTGTACATTTATTAAGTATATTTACTTAATACATTATAAATATAATTAAATACAATTTATAATTGTATACCATATATAATTAATACGGAATATTGCGATTCAGTAACATATTTTTACTTTTCCTTTTTAACAAGGCTAAATGTCACTCATATAAACCCTAATTAAAATGTAATTATCTCCATGAACAGAAATAGCAAAAATAATATTTTATACATGGTACGTTTATACATGGTATCTTCTCATTTGCATATAAACTTGGTGAACATGAAATGGAATAAATACTGCCTTTCATGGAAGGAGGTCCATGAAATTGCACATTAATTAGATGGGCTTGTGAAAGAAGGTACGGGCGATAATTACATCCATGCACAGGCACAGGTGGAGGGTTTTCTCCGGCAATGCATTTAAAGTGCTAACTGCGGGTCTTCTGAATCAATAAATTATTCATGGAAATCCACTCAGAATCAGGGCTTCACTGTAAAATGTTCAAGGCAGCGTGAATACATTTGAAAGAAAATGCTAAGATAAAAATTTTGCTTTGACCCAGAAAATAATACTCATCTCATTCCTTACTCTCAAAAAAGTCTTTCATTTGTGTAGCCTGAATCTCCATCAGAGGTTTCAAATTGTGGATCTTGGCAGCAAGGAATTGAAGAGGGGGCAGTTACAGTATGGTGACCAACAATGCCATGAGTCCCTATCTGAACGTAGACACCACATAGAAAGTGGAAATGATCTTTTCCCATTAGATAATTGATCCAGTGCATAGTCAAATGATTGCATCACTGTTATTTCACTTTAATGTACCATTGCTCATTCAAAGTGTTGAATATAAAGTTATCTAAAAAGGAAACATGTGGAACAGAATATTTATAGGTACCTACCACATGCCTCTACAATAGATAAGTTCAATAAAGTAAATCAAGGTAAGAAGGGAGAGATGATGAATAGGGAGCATAAATAGAAAGATAAATGCTGGTACTTTAATTGCTTATGCCTTAAATATTATGAATTCATTTCACTGTCATAATATAAATATTGATTGAGAAACACTCGGGAACAAACTGCTTAATTACATTTTTCTTCCCATTCCTATTAAAGCATCAATATTTCTTTGCAGTTCTTTCCTCTGGTCTTGGAGATACTGTCAAGGGACTGACATATTCCTGAAGATATACAGTGGGCTCCAGAATTATTGGCACCCCTGACTGGCAATGCACAAAAAAAATTGTTTATATAAACAATATAATTGTTGGGGGGGGGGGGGGGTGGAATGCAGACCAGGCAGAGAGAGAGAGTAGGGTGACAGTAGGGCGCAAGCATAAAAAAGGTTGGCACACCACATAGGGGCGGCTTCTCCAGAGGTGGTGTCCAACCGATCCCAGTGCACGGACAAGCTCCTGGCCAGAGCAGGGAGGGAAGAACCTAAAAAGGTAGTTTCCGGTATTCTCTGGAATTCTACCTGTGCAAGCAGAGGGAAGCAGAACTTTATCTGGAGCTTTATTTTGATGAAGCTTATTGGGAACAGGTTGATGTGGTTAAGGAACACATTTGGAGCAATTTTGGACCATTCCTTTTTCAGATTCTTCAAAGATCCTTCTTGTATTTGCGCATATGAATAACCATACCCATCCTGTCTTTTATGCTATATTGTGTTGTCACCTTTCTTCAATCTCCCCTCTCCTTTCCATTCCACAAAATGGAAGCTCTTTCCACTGTACTCCTCTCCTTTCCCTTACCTTTGCTCTCTGCTCCCCATCCACTCTCTCCGGTCTAAGATGGACGCTCTGGTGTTCAGGGTTGACCAAAGAGGCTCGTCACTGCCTGTCCCAGGTTTGGCACTGAGAGCTAGCCTCCATTACTGCCCAGGTTTAACTAGGACACACAAAAGCCGAAGAACACTGTCCCAGGGTACGTGAGTGAGACGAAGCGGCTACTGAATAACACATGAAGCACCTCTGCAGCAAACCTCAACTTTTGCTGCAGTGTCAAGTGTTTATTTAAGGGGAACATTGTGAAAATCAATTTAAACAAAGACACAAGAGGACAGAGGAAAATGAGGCACATGTTCCCCAGCCCCTCTGAAAATGGCTTTAACCTTGTCCTTCCTGGGACACAGCACATGCACCAGTGCCTTAAGCTGTGCATGTCTATCAAAAGACATACAGTATGTAATTGGTCTGAATGATCCGATGTAAATGGAGAGGTGTGGTCCAGATCTGGGTCAAATATGTAGCTGTTTTGGATAAATAATTCCCTATGCTTTACTATGCTTGTCTGATGTATTTGGAAACTACGAGATACTCTCAAAACACTGCCTCCTGGTCCTCTTGGTTAGCTCAATTGCACTAGGCAAGATTTATTGAATAGTATTTGAATCCAAAACAATTTTGTATATGAACCAGGTCTGGTGTGGTCTCATTCTTGTAAAAGAAAAAAGAAGATTTTCTTAAACCGTCAGAGGTTGCTGCTATTCGTAATCCTGATAACCACAATAAGTAATATCAGCTCCTTCAGTGTGCATTGCATTATTCCCTTAGCAATATCTCAGATATATTTTCATTAAAGCAGGTCCCACTATTCTGTGACCGTGTTATACCTATTCTCTTTGTTGAGTGAATTACACAACAATGCCTTGCCCTTAACTCTGCCACCAAGAGAGTGACACACAATTTAATTAGGAGATACATTTTCATTGACTAATTTACATATGACAGCAATTAATTACAATACCGTGGCAGGAAAGGTCCAATTTAATCAAATGGATAATTGCACTGAGCTTGCAACGCAGTCCCAGAAGCCCCTAGCTTAGAAACCATGTCAGTGAAATTACAGTTAAGGACAAAACCACATTAAAGTAAGCAAAGCCTGGCAATATTTTCCTATCAAACATCTAGTTTATTTTCCACACTGCTCAATATGTGCAAATTGGAAGTAAAATCAGTTGGAGTTAGGGCTTTTGTATGTGACCCCTGATTAAGCTGGGTCACCTTGCAAAAGGACAACAGACATGGAAGCTGTTCACATGGAGCCATTACAGTTCCATGTCTGAGTCTGATTACCAACATGCTCCCTTCCCCTGTAGTTACAGTCATGGATTCCCCAGGCGAACAGGTCAAATTACGGTCACGAGTATTCAGGCAAAGCGTTACGAATTTCTGAGCACTCTTTTGGCGCTCTCAGTGAAACATTACTTTCATTATTCCGGGTCATTGGCACGCTGGGCAAATTGGCGTGAAGCGCAATTACCCTGGAATGCTGTGTAAGCAGGCTACTGCTTTTGTGTGGCTTGTTGCCCTACACAAAACAACGAGTGGTAACCTCCGCCTGGTCACCGCTGTTAATTCTCTTTACCTGCTGCAGTAAAACCCGAAGGCCTGTGATAAGAATAACATTATGCAAATGTGGTCATTTTTGTTATTTACTAATGAGGCGGCAGAGATTTCTTAGAGTAGAGAAGCAGAGGTTCAAACTGATTATTTGGCTGGGGGAGTTCAGTCTAATTGCAATGGTGCTTTGTACCTAAATTCCTGTATTTTGTTTTTTTTGTTTTTTTGGCAAACTTTGCTAACAAGAGGGGAAAATGCAACCAAACAAAAAGGAAACAATAAAGATCATACATATACACTTTATTAGGTAGACCTGTACTCTAGCTCATTCATGAAAATATCTATTCAGTCATTTGTCAACAACACAATTCATAAAAGCATACGGACCTGGTCAAGAGGCATGGTTGTTGTTCAGTCCAAACATCAGAATGGGGAAGAAATGTCTAAGTGACTTTGACCATGGAATGATTGTTGTGCCAGACAGGGTGGTTTGAGTATCTCAGAAACTGCTGATGAACAGCATCTAGAGCTTACTGAGAATGGTGTGAAACAAATAAGTCATCCAGGAGTGGCAGTTCTGTGGGTGAAAAGACCTTGTTAATGAGAGAGAGGGAGGTCTGAGGAGAATGGCCAGACTGGTTCAAGCTGGCAGGAAGGCAACAGTACAGAAAATAACCACCCAACAGTGGCATGCAGAAGGGTCTTTCTGAACACAGAACATGTTAACCTTGAAGTGGGTAACCAAAAAAAAAAAACATACCTAATGAAGTCGCCAAAGCATACTTAAATTAGATACCACCATGCGCATGGTCAACGGCAATACCTGATACGATAACATACATAAACCTACTACTAATTCTTCAGGCGAAAATAATAAACAGCAGGCATTCAAAAATTGTATGGGGTCCACATACATCAAATCACATGTTTGTGCAGAAGGGACATTGCGGAGGCCGGTCTGCCCCTTGCCAACAGACAGACATTAGCAGCATAGCAGGCTGCATTAGATTAGGCTCATTATAAAAATATTAGCGGGCAGCGGTACAGTACTTTACTCCTTACATCCTCAGGGCATTAACAGCCTCACATTTAGCCTTCAAGGACCCTGTTTGCTCCCATCAACGGGGTGTTATCCAGAACACTAGACCTCTGTCTAAGTGGACTTAATAAAGGCTGCCTGGATCTTAATAACATGTAAGTGAGTGGACGCATTACCTCAGCTCCAGATTAAATCAGTCTAATTAAGGAGATAATGCATGGCAGCTGTTGTGTGTCCTGGTGGATCTCTGTTGTGAATACAAATAAGTCTCCCAATGGGCAAATTGGGGGGGGCGCTTGCGCGTTCCGACGGAAAGTTCTCAGAGCTATGTGGGCCCGGCAGACTGGAGAGGAATGCAGTTAGTGGGACACGGCTTGTAATGCGGCGGGAAATGAACCGGTGCGCGTGGGTGCCGCCCGTCTGTCGGCTCTCATGCTACGACATTTCGGTAAAACGTCACTTGAACCCTAGGTAAAAAATTACAAGAGGGTTACATGAATTGGCATGACCTAACTACTGAGAATCTCATCTGTACACTTCTGTTATTATGTATTTGTACATCATTAATTCATGTTAACAACGACATGAGTGATGGCAATTCATATTGATATGAAAAATGTATTTGTTAGTGAGGTCATCGTATGGTTTGCTAATGTATATACACTCAGTGAGCACTTCATCAGGTATTTATTCCACTTATTTTTAGACGTTTTTATAATTTTCTGCTGCTGTTGCCTATCCACTTAGAGGTTTGACACACTGTGTGTTCAGAGATGCTCTTCAGCATACCACTGTTGTAATGTGTGGTTATTTGCATTACTGTTACAGTCTGGCCCTTCTCCTCTCCTCAATACTTCTGCTCACTGAATGTGAGGTGTACAGGTGTTCCTAAAAAGGTGCTCAGTGAGTGTATATTCATGTAACAAATAGGTTAGTAGTTAACAAATACATTAACTAATGAAAAGTTAATTTCATGCTTAATTAATGTATTTGTACATCATTCATTCATGATTAATCACAACATTAGTTAATGCCAGTTTATGAACCTCATTGTAAATGCGACCAAACCCTTTGCCATAAGGCTGACATAACACTGCCATACACATCATACACATACACATATCAAACTGTCATTTTAATTGTCTGTTATGGGTATGTAATATCATCTGTAATGTCATTTCTATGACAGTGTTATGTCCGCCTTATGGCGAGGGGTTCAAAAAAAGTGTTACTGACATTTCCCATGGGCGAGTGGGCCAAGGAAACAATACTTCTTAAAGAGGGGACTGCATGGCATCGCGGTCCTTGGAAGTGGCATTCAGCCAGGTTTCTGTTCAAAAACAGCTACAGCAAAATTAATTATTTTAAAATGTAATTACGGTTATGCAAATAAAACGATGTGGGGAAAATAGGAAAATAAGTATGCGTGGAGTTCCACCTTGACTGTGAGTACCACCACAAACCTGAGAAAGTGTCGCTCACTGCGTATTTATCTCATTCCGGACAAGCACAGCGCTCTTCACTCCAAGGCTATAATTTAATGAGAATGACAGTTGTAAGGAAGTGTGGAGTTGTGAGTGAAGTGCTGGACTCTAGATCTGAGGGTTGTAATTAATATAGCATTCTGTTGTGTGGGAGTGTGCAGTAGTTAGAAAACTGAACTGCATTTGGTTTTTTTGTAGCCTGACAAGGTCCCTCTTGATAAATGAATGATCTGGACCCAATAGCTCAGAGTTTGATAATAACGTGAACTCCACCCATTATAGTTAAATCCCCACACAGGAATAGATGGAAATGTTTACACTGATATACTGTAAGGAATATTACAGTTCGTAAGTCTGAATCCATTCACAGATTTACCTTTTCAGTCACTTTAAGGCTGAAGACAGCTACCGTTGGACATTGAACGCGCTATTAATTAAAGTCAAATTAATCATACTGTACACTGTCTGTGATTTTGCGGCTGCAATTAATATTCAATGACTGGTTTCCTGTTATCTCTACTGTAGAAATGCTTCACTTTGTAAAAGTAAGAACCCTTGAACTTGCTGCTTCAGCTGAAATGGCCTTGCATGTTTTTTTGGCTAGTATTAATAGGCAGTAGGAGGTTAAAGGTTAAATTCAGTTCCCTGGAAGGTATGCTGATCCAGGTCCATTTGAAAGGCAGAGGGTAGAAGCTCTGATACTATGTCTGGAGCCATATAGAATTAGCCAATGAGGCCATTCATCCTTGTACACCGTGTATAATATAAGCCAGCTGATTTAATCTAATGGGGAAGAAGAGTATGTTAAAAATCCCAGTCCTTGCTATTGCCCACTTGCTACATCATATACTCCTGCACACGCATTGCCTATCCATACTCATGACAAAAAGCTTAGTTAAACACACAACTCACTGCTCTTCTACCACTTTCTACCATGCAGTGACAAAGGGCATCTGCCCTGAGAAGAAAATGTTGCTGTCATTGATATTGATCCATCCACTACCTGCTATGCTATTGAAAAATACTTTTTGTCTGGTTGAATCAAATTTGTGCCAATTTAATACTACAGTCTTTGAAAGACTCTGCTATTATAGGCTGTGGCTATTATATAATTTGTCCCATGCCTGAGAGATTTGCCAAAAATACACATGTAAATATTGCATATGAGCATACAGAAATCATACACTACATATGTACAGTAAAATACTAATGAGAATGCATGTTCCCAAAGCAAAAACAACAATACAATTGCACTGTTAATGATAAGTCAAGTATAAATATCCTATGTATTTTAGAAGTGAATGATCACTCATTGGGCACTCTCTCTTTCTCTGTCTGTCTCTAATATTATAATATCTAATATTATAACTAATATTAAAGCCACCTTTCTCCTTTTCACTGTCTATCCTTCAAATCCTTCCCCTCCTTCCCAATACTTGATCACCCTCTACTTCTTTCACACTCTGTCTCCCATGCTGTTCTCTCTCCTCCGTGTGTCTCCTTCCCTGTTTTCTCACTGTACCTACTCATCTGCAGTCTCACAACACTGACGGTCCCCTGCTGATAAAAACAATGCAATGCATTAGGCTGTTTGAATAATTCTGCATACCAACAGGAAAAGAAGCAGACAAAGCAAATTATTTAAACTAACAAAGCAATTACAAGGATCAAACAGATAATTTCCTCTTACTCCGTGTGCAGAATGAAGATGAAAAACCAAAACAACTATTTATGCTCCGAGTATAAAAACACACCCACAGGCACACACTCCCACACACACAAACACATTCACACGCAGGAGTGTGCATGTATACACACCCAAGCACAAATGCACACACATTCACATTCATTTACATGCTTACACACATGCACCCACTCAAATACACATGTGCACACACAAACACGTATGGAAAACGTATGCACCAAAATGCATACACATGTGCAAGCACACACAAATAAATATAGACCCACACATACAAAAGACAATTCTGCTCAACACCTTTCTCAGAGTTAGTGGAAGCATATTTTTGGATTGAGCCTGGGCCTCGCAGGTTATTCGTGGCCCCCAGAGGCTGAACACAGGGGACCATGAATGGCCCCAAACAGGCTCAGAAGCAGAACACTGAAAACATGAGCCCAGGGGCTGAGGAGCCCAGTGGGAGTCGGTGGTGTTGCTCAAACTGGGACTGTCATTGCCAAGTGAAGCCAAATCTAACTTGTCTCGTTGATGCTCTGAGGCGTTACACATGGTAGCAAAGCAGAGACTGTTTCATTTTTACAAAACAGCATTGGCCACTATAATCCCTATGCTCACTGGAGGCCAACAATTCAGGAAGCACCCTAAAATAAAGAAATAAAAAAGCATTTTTCACCAGATATTGCCCAAGTGCTCCTGACGAGCTGGTCAGCGCCTTGCATGGCAGCCAATCTCCATCGGTGTGTGAGTGTGTGTATGAATGGGTGAATGAGAAGCATCAATTGTTCAGCGCATTGGGAAAAGGCGCTATATAAATGCCAACCATTTACCTCCTGGACTTTTGCATTGCATTGTCTGTGAGCCCACATCTCTTTCTTGACATTTCCAAAGTGCTTCTCTCTTCTACCAGTATATCCACCCTACACAGTAAAATGTTGAGAGTATACTCTATTAGAGTTGAATTAGAACTGGACATTTTACTGGTAGAAGGAAGGAGTTCTTGACAGAAAGGTCTTCTTTCTGACCTTGGTGACTGGCCTGGTTGGACACAGGGTTCCACAGAACTCATCCTATGGCCATAACTCGCTTCAGCAGGTCTACATGGGGCCCAGCCAAGCTATTCTATAGCCTGGCTGCCCTGTTTTCCCAGTGAGCTAAGCACAGACTAGGCATACAGTTCAGTCTCCCAAGAAACATGTACAGTATAATTGCACTATATGCACCTCCTTCAGCAGTTGTAGTACTGTGAAAACATGACGCATGTGCGTGTTAGTATTTCCAATGGAGATCACAATGAGAGACTGTGGATGCATGTGTGAATTTGCTTGTACAGTATGTGATAAAAAAAATAGTGCCACTGTTTTTTGCTCATGAAAAACCAACACCAAAATTAACTTGCCAAATTGTGTTTGCGAGGAAACAATCTTGTACACACTTCAACACACCTGTACTTGTATTCAAGTAAAAGTCAAGGGAAGATTTAAATCAAATCCAGATCAGAGAGAGAGAGAGAATTTACAATCTTGGAAAGAACTTTAGCAATAACCAAGCAGAAACCTCATATTTGGCATCAGAAAGACACAGTTACCAGTAATGAGGAATACAGTGGTATAATTTACAGAAGCATATACTCAAAGTAAAAAAACAGATTTTCCAGGCAGGTACACAAAACAACACTAACTTTCACCTTCTTCGATATATATATATATTTTTTTCTGGTGATGCTCAAACTCAATTCTTGTTTTTATCGAAACTCGAAAGAGGCTAAC
Organism: Conger conger; assembly: GCF_963514075.1. Taxonomy (NCBI): domain Eukaryota; kingdom Metazoa; phylum Chordata; class Actinopteri; order Anguilliformes; family Congridae; genus Conger; species Conger conger. The sequence goes on along the minus strand of NC_083763.1, from coordinate 28,331,164 downwards.
CATGTCTTGCTCCCTATATTCTGACATTTTAACCTTACTGCTTATAAGCATTGCCTTTCCCAGAATGAAGTTTCCTACACCATCAATTTCCGTTCCTGAACTCTGTACCCAAAAAATAAGAACATGGTAACTCCAAATAAGAGTAAGAACATTAAGAACTTTTTGTAAAACAATAAATAGACCCTACAGCTACTGGCAGCCCCAGAAACAAGTTTCTAAACTTCTACAGAACAGACATGAAACAAAACCATTTTCTGATTCCATTTAGAACATTCCACAGCAGGGGTGTCTCGGTGGCGCAGCCTGCAGAGCACTGACCGTATGCTCATTGTGAGCCGCGACGTCAACGGTTCGAATCCGACCGTCTGACAATTTGTCGCATGTCTTTCCCTCTATCTCGCCCCCATTCTTCCTGTCTCTATATACTGTCCAATAAAGCTGAAAAAGGCCTAAAAAATATCTTAAAAAAAAAAAAAAACATTCCACTGCAGATAATCTTATCTGTTTCTCAGTGGTTACTGTGTGTCTGTCTTTCTTTTCTTGTATTTTATCATTGCTTTGTCTTGAGATTCTTATCTCAATCATGAGGTGACTAGAACAATAGAACCCACAGCATCAAGATATGAATGTCCCAGTCCAACAGCTATAACAGTTTTATTTCTTATTTATTTACCTTTATTTATACAAGGTAAGTTGACTGAGCATGCGTGGTCTTTTGCAGCAGTGCCCTGTTATTCCTCCCAAGTAGCCTAACGTTTGACCTCGCAGATCTTATGCAAGCAATTACAATGCAAACAATTTGAAAATGTAATAGAGTTAAATGTTAAATGTTTTGGAACAGGTGGGAAAACCACATTATTGGAAATGAGAATAGGTATTTTCATTTGATGGGGGTGGCAGTTCTCCACCTGGATTGGATGTTGTAGTGGAACTGGCAGAGGAAAAATAAAGCAGTTGTGAAGATGTAGCAAGATCAGCCCTGGTGTGTTTGCATGACATGTGCATTCCTAGACTCTGGCCCTTCCCTGTGCGTGGCTGGAATATTTGCAGATTTCACATGACTTCCTGTGAATAACACCAACAGCAGCTCAGTTCAATCAATATTTGTTCCTTAACTGTCACTTGCGTACAGTAAATGCAAGCACTAATTGCTCATTGCTAATTGCTAATTGCTTACTAATTGCTCCTTACAAATATTTTATCAAGTAAATTTGGCAAACACTGAACTAACTTATGTTAATTAAAAAATCAAATAGAAATTAAGCAGAATTGTTCATTGAAACCAGACCTTTATCCTGTAACACCGTTAAGAGTGTGACATGTGGCCATTTTGTTTTTCTTTGTAACAATGACATTTTGTTTCCATGTTTCTTTTTCCTGCACTTCGGCTGGCTTTATATGCAGCGGATGAAATCTCCTCATGGCTGTGTCCAATCAGCTCTGACTAATCTGAGTGATGTGGAACTTGTTCAACACTCAAAGTCACTCACGTCTACTCTATCACCATCAGTCATCATTGTGATTATTCAGTCATGAGAAAACAGACAGCCAGGAAACCATTTAAGAAAAGCATGTTTGCCCAAAAAAATTAGGGCTGCCGAAAGTAATAATGAAAACCATTTATTTTGACGTTCAGATTTCATTAAGGTAAGAAACATAACTGTGTGCGAGACTGTCATTTAGGCAAGAATTCAAGAATTATAGATAGAGGAATGTTCTGCAGCCAAAGTAATATAAAGCATAAGAACCTTCTAGAAACCTATTTTATATATGAGAGCCTAAATTGGCCAGTCGCTTTTCTTTCTATTGTTCTGGTAATGTAATTAGATGCTGGGCACTTGCCATCAAGTTATCTGATTGTGCTAATGAGGTTATTTTGTGTTCATTTCACCTGTGGTGATAATGGAAATGAGAGAGAGCGAGAGAGGGAGAGAGAGAAACAAAAATGCATCAGAGTGAGACTCACCCTTTCACGTTCTGTGAGGTAAATCAAAACAGCGATCCTAAAACACAAATCTAAAAAATAATAAAAATACTTTGTTTTCACTTCAACGTTGATTTTCTCCCTCTATTTCATTTCACAAAGAAAATAAATAATCATGATTCTTAAACCCTGGCTGTTTTATTTGTTTCCTCATTGCTGTACTTTGAGTGTTTATAAAAGTTAATCAAGCTAATGATCTAATTCACTGCACTCATTACTGTAAATTATTCTCTTGGAGGGTCCAGTTTCTCCCTGCTGGGAAAGTATAGTGAAAACCAAGATTAATAATCATCCAGCCAAGAAACATATTTTGGTTAATTAACTACCCGAACAGGCAGCAATCCATGAGATGTGCTGAAGAAAAAATTGATGCTGATCAAAATAAGATTGGTTATTGCAGGTCTGGAAAATAAAATGTTCAAGATAAAAGGAAAAACAAGCTGAATGTTCTAAAACAAGATCAACATCCTTTACGCAGAGGGCTTTACCCAGAGGGCTTTTAATATGCCCTGGCATTCAGCAGTCACTCTGGAAGCTAAAGCAATTATCCAGACCAGCTGGTATATTAACAAAGTTTCCTGAGTCAACAGCCGCACCTCATCCATTGGAAGGCGAAACCTTCCGTAAACTGACTGTAAGTCAAGGAGTGACATCTCCCCGGAATGTTCCGAGATAAATATGCTGTTTTAATGTAACGTTATATTGTTTGACACATATAAAATCATCACCAAGGTCTTTTGTGGAACTCTCCGGCGATCTAGTCAGAAAAGGCATTCATCAGGAACTGGGAACTGGCTGGGTCCTTAAATTTTGAAGTAGGAAATGTCCTTGGTCAGTGATGACCAGGAGTCCGCAGCAGTAGGACTCTTTGTTCTGCCAGGGATGGTGTGAGTTTATGCTGGCCAAAGCTACTGCTGCGTTACCTCCTCCCAGTGAAATGGCATGTACCCACAGGCGACTGGCTGTGTTCAGTCAGAGAGATTCTCCTGCTCCGAACCGTTCCAGGTCTCTGTAGACTACCTTTAACTAACACCACTGCCAAGTGTCCACATAAAACTTTCGACAGTCCTACAACAGTGAATTCTGTCACTTTACCTTGTAACCTTGAAAGAATTATGAGTAACATAATTTTGCTCATTAGCTGGTGTGGATTTTGTTAGTGCTGTCAAGTTGTCAAATTGCCTTACAAATGATTGTTTATATACTATCTGAAATGCAGTGAAAGAGTGTTATTTTTTATTGTCATTCAAGTTGATTGATTGGACTTATGTAGCCATGAGTACAATTAAGCTAGCTTACTATCTAGTTACCTCACCCCAAGTGAATAGATAAAAAATTATGCAGTTTATTAATTTGTACATGTACAGGTAATTCGAATGAAAATAGGTTACCTGCATGGTCATCCTTTGTTCACATGTATTCCCACACGTTATCGCCTCCTGAGACCTGGGAGACATAATATAAGTGTTGACATAATACGTGTCTTGGATAACAAAAACACATTGCAGTGAAAATATTGGTAAAAGTGTATCATAATAGAAAATATTGGTCTTGGAAAGACTCATGTCATGGAAACGACATTAGTCGCCACAGCTGGAATGGGTACACATTTTGTCCTGCGCTGGATACAGGTGGCAGCCGACACATCGATATCGCCACATGCAGTGAAGATATTCAGTGCACTAAACACATGTTTTAACTGCTTTAATCTGCCTAATTTGCAAAATGCAGTTCGTAAGCAGTCCCATTCGATTGCGTAATGAGCTGTAGCCTTCGTACATAAGATGTTCATTTCAGGCAGACTATTGCGCTGCAAGCTTCATGTACGTAAATCTGACCCATGGTGCCAACATGCTGCTACATTTATTGCTGCAGCCCATGGCCAAGCTCCCTTAGATTTGAGTCAGAAGACTTTTGGCATGCAGTCAATGGGTGCCTGAACGACCAGCAGGTGTTCCTATAGATGACATACAGATCCCTCCCATACCATGGTTGTAGTAACTGCCAATTACATGTCACCTTATGGGGTTACTGGCCACAGTCGACACTGACTTGGTTTAATTAGGTCCAATACTGTGGGGCTCATCCATGGACCATGGTGTGCTGCCATACTCGATTGAGCAACCTAGCAGTCCAATAAATGTTTTTATTTTTAAAGGAGTCGCGCTCAGTATCCAATTTCGCTTGGATAAAGCGTTCCTGATTGTGCGTGAAAACTCAATGAATGAAGGGGTGGAATTTTAATTTGAAAGCTTAAAATGACCATTAACTTCAGGAATGAGGCCATTTTGGTTGCTGTAGTGCCAAACAAGTTATTTATTTTGACTCAGAAATGCTCTGTTCACCTGACTCTGACCATTACACTCATTCCGCTTGGTAAATTGATGTGGTTAATGGAACTATGGGCAGACTGCAGGACTATGGTCTGGGCCATTTGATGGATAATGACAGATCATACACTGAAAGCAATGGACCGTGAGATTTAATGTTTACCAAGCAGAGACAACGAGAAGAAAAAAAAAACACAAATTTGTCGAGAGAGAATGAGCTTGAAGTGCTGAATTAAGGATTGTGAAATCAATTCAGTGTGAGTGAACTGTCCAAAGTTTTACTTTTTTTTTCCGCAGCAGAGCAAAATATTATCCCTCCATGTTCAATCTCCCCTTGCATATCCAAAATGCAGTTTCACATCACCATTCTACCTCACGTCATACCTCATTTGCACAGAAAACTGAAAAACAAATTGTAAGAATCCATCGTAAATCCATCTTTAGATATCTCTAAATAAGTAAAACATGGCAACCCCATTGTAAACATATCATATGAATAACTAACCCAGATGCAGTAAAGAAATTCATTAGTGAATGGTGAATAGAATTTTTCCTATTTACATGTTTCAATATTGTACTTGTGATACTAGCATGCACAGTCTTAATGTCACATAGTTATGTACTTTTCAGCAAAACGTGAGCCCCTCAAAAAACATCCAAATTCTATGTATCCCCTTGCATAGTCGACTTTTGTGCTGCCTCATGTAAAATGTTTACAAAAACATTATCTCATGAGAAAAGTGTCTGCTCTTCAACATGGCAGCTAATATGAAAGCAAAATTACACAAAATCATATTACGTCGATGCTGCAAACACTGCACTGTCTACACTCTAAAAGACTTGCAGGTGTTCAGTTCATACAGATGCGTGTATGTTCTCAAACATGATACTTAGCATATAGCACACCTTTTTAAAAAGTGTGTGAATGTTCATTATGATATGCGGTTGGGTAAGCGCTGGGGCATACATGCCTGAACAGCCTGATGTGGTCTGTGCCTTTCCATCATTTCCCCTCTATGCATGCCCTAATGCTCTCCGTTCAATGAAAAGAGTGAATTCAGGCTACAGAAGGCACCAATGTCCTGTGCTTTTGCCTAACCCATTACTGAGAATATACACTCAGTGAGCACTTTCTTAGGTAGTCCAGCTTGCTAATGCAAATATATGCAGACATGGTTTCAGGAAGAAGTGACTTTGACCATGGAATGATTATTGGTGCCAGAAAGGGTGGTTTCAGTATCTCAGAAACTGCTGATCTCCTGGGATTTTCACAGAACGGTCTCTAGAGTTCACAGAGAATGGTGTGAAAAACAAAAAACATCCAGTGAGCAGAAATGCCTTGTTAATGACAGAGGTCAGAGGAGAAGGGCCAGACTGGAAGGTGACAGTAACGTGAATAACCATGCCTTACAACAGTGGTATGGAGAAGAGCATCTCTGAACACACAATGTGTCAAAAAATAAGTGGATAGGCTACAGTGGCAGCATAACAATAAGTAAAAAAAATAAGTCTAATAAATACCTAATAAAATGCTCAGTGAGTGTATATAACTGGAACTGCAGTTTGTGACTGAGTAGACTGGCTAACATCCAGTGCCAATAGCTGCCTCTCCTGTATGTTTCTCCCTAGTGTCGTGAGAATTTGATTCCAGATGGTGTTGTACTTCACTGAAATGGGAGCTTGGGCCGAATGTGCCAGCCTGGAGCCCCATGATTTGATCTATTTTTTCCTGATAGACCCGGACTTTATTATTACCCATTGAAGCGTTTAACTATCAAAGAAAAAAAAACTATATTGCATAAAAGAACCATTCCAGTGTCTCGAGAGAGCAATTTGACACAATGCAAAGTGACTCTCAGGAGCATGTATCTTGAACGGTTCATGGCTAATAGCTAGGCAGACCTAACTTCGGATGGGCTCGCCCTGCACCTTGTCTCATTGATTTGGGCACTGCACAACAGCCGCTCAAAAAATTCCACTAATTTTTTCATGTCACATTCCCAGCGTGCTCATCACTCACCCCCTGGTCCTCCGAACCCTCAACACCAGCCAGGCTAATTAGACTCTGAGAAGAGAACTTAGAAAACATCAGCTAACATCCTTTTTAATGCCACTTTCTTCTTCTTCTTCTTCTTCTTCTTCTTCTTTGCTCACTCTTTCATGATATTTAGTACATGTAAATGAGGAATCACATGTTGTATCACAAAGCAGTCGAGAGAGACGCCATGTGGCGGGGTAATGTTCCACCTCTAATGTCCCCGGCTATCGGTCATGTTCGATAATGGTGCAAAATTACTGCCGTCGTGGGCGATGATGATGTTTGCATTGGGCACACTTACCGTAGAAAGTGCTGCTTATGGCGCAATTATTCGTGTTGCTTCTGCTGGGGGGGGGGGCTGTGTCCACTGGCTCCTGAACCCGCCAATCTTCACAGTCACCAGGCAACCAGAGCCAGGGGGCCCCTGAAACATGAAAGCCCCTCCCTTCCCCGTGCTCTACAGATGCAGCCCTTGCTCCTTTAATGGGACGTGATTGGAAAGCAAATGGGACTGGGAACTCGTCGGTGGCTTTGATGTGGCAGAATCGCTTTGATTGCGGAGTCCCCAAAAAACCTAAAAAAATGTTAAAATGCCAGCTGCTCAAAGGGGGTACTTTAATGTACCAGCTAGCAGCTTGCAGGCTCCGTAACGACAAAGGTTTCCACATACTTTGCTTTTTATTTCATCATCCTTTTCATCCTGCGAGATCTTTTGTAGTTCATTTACAAACAGACAGGGAGTACGATGGGCCCTGCAACTAATCCTCCTGAGCTTCCTTTATGTAGTGCCTTCAGCACTAGGGTTGGTTTAAATTGGCCAGTGTTCCTCTGCTTACCAACACATTACTTCCTTTCAAAAACTACGCGCCCACAGCAGACCTGGGTCAGATACAGGGTTTGTTGTTTTGGATTCAAATACATTTCTGTGCTCCATTGATTTTGCCTGGTGCAACTGAGCCAACCAAGAGGATCGGAAGGTGAGGTTTGAAGGTACTTCATAGGTTCCAATACACCAGGCAAGCTCAGTAAAAGACTGTCGTCAGTGAGAGCTACACCTCTCATCAGGTTTCATGTGTAAATTGTCACAGACTTGATGGTGAATGCACTGAAGAGGTATAGGCACTTACTGTAAGCTAAGGTTCTCTTTCTGTGGGTGTAGGTGGGTGCAGTAACTGAAGAGGAATTATTTAAGAGTGTAATCATCAGTTTCTACATGCAATAAACATGGATAAATAATATTTTTATTGGGTGTAATTCTGTCAAATTATAAACAAATATCTGGTTACCCAATTTAGCATTTACTGGGCTCTATATATGGCAAACAGAGGATATGCTAATTACCAGCCGGGGTTCAGTTTCACCGGCCATTTCAGAAAAAAAATTGAGAATGATTTGTTTAAGTTCTAAGGAACCAGGAATGGACATCAAAGTTTTCCTGTCTTCTGAGAGAATTATATATAATGATAATATATTTCGAAATTTCATGCAAATTGATGTTTTTGTTTTTGTTTTGTTTTTGGCAGATTGTCTCCATAAAAGGCAATTGCCCTTTAAAGGTCAACAAAAGCTTCCCATATGTTAGGGTTTGCTGTAACCACACTGCCTTGACAAATGCTAAGGACCCTGTTTGTCAGAGGCAGACAGCATATACTGAGGCCGAGGAAGAGCTGGTAGATGCCTCACCCAGAAAATAATGTTCCATCTAGACGTCCATTAATTAACTACATCTGTAATCTGAAAACCTCCCCTTATACAAGAGGAGCCTATATATGCTCCTCTTGGCAATAACATAATGTCGCAACAAGCAACTATTTTCACCGTGGTTAAGAAATTGGAAGACCTTATTCTGATGCAAGATTGTCTACTGTGCTGTGTTTTCAGTGCTAAACTCTGGGCCAAATTCAATGTGAAATTGTTGTAGCCCTTGAATCCGCAGGTTTAGCTTTCAGAAGACAAAGGGTCCTTGACTGGCCAGAATCACTTGAAAGGATGAGAAAGTAAGCACACCCTTTATATTAATGCAGTCTTGTATTGGCAAATACTGCGGCAAGACCTCCACTGACCCTTGGAAGAAAGAAAGAAAAGAACTTGAGGAAAAATGCAGTCTTTGGACAAAAACTGCTGCCAATAGCATTGTTCTTTCAGGTAACACTACTTTATTACAGGGTTACAGCAAGGCTGTATGGCGATTTCTGCACAGGGCGGGTAAATAATTGAACACGCACCGGAGTGAACTGACGGCTGATGCCGGGGTATTTTAAACAGGCTGTTTATGAGGACCGTCCGACGAATGGGGGAAGTGCAAATGAAATCTAACCGAGCCTTAATTGCAGAACCGATATTCGGTGTGACAGTGCGAGGCATTGCGAGCTCAGGCTGGTGTGGCCGAAGTCGGCAGAAGAGGCTACCGCGGTCAGCGCAGTTCACCCCCAGCACTCTCTGCAAACAAGCCCCCAGGACTTCAGCTGACACATAAACAACCCGTCAGCTCCAAGGCACTGTTTGAGCTATTCTGCAGTACACAAACAGAGATGAATAGAGAGCGTGGGAGCCACAAACACACCTGCAGTACGCTCACACACACACACACACACACAGGCTGTTTGGACTGACAGGCCCTAATTAAGAGGTTACCTGTCACTGCAGCCTGCAGGCTGACAGCCAGGAGACTGAGCCAGAATTGGTGCTGTTGCTATTGCCCCAGGCCAATTAGGGAAGTTTTGTGGGGCTCTGGGGGTGTATGTGCATGAGCGAGGTCCAGCAGAAGGAAGATGCAAAATTCTGCCCTTCTCCTGATACACACACTGCGGGCTAGGATCCCAGTCTATTACACACACTAAGGTCTTTTAATGATGCAGTTCACTGGCCATGTGCCTGGTTACACATAGAATATGAGAAAGTTTTCTGAATATTTTTCTGCTGATCTATTTATTCCAATAACAGTGGTAATTTAGAGCATTTAAATGAGAACTTTTGCCTTCATAACTTGCAGTTTATATTTGCAAACATACAATCCACTTCCATTTAGTGCAAGAAGAAAGATTAATAAAGATGCAAAGAAATGCTTTAAATTGCAACGCAACCTTGATCCTTCTCATTGTTAGTGATCTGATTGGTTTATTCTTAACTTTTTTTAATTTTAGTTAACCTTTTTTTTTTTTACCTTGAGTTATTTCTATTTAAGTGGTCCACTGCAAATCTCAGGCTTCAACTGTTTTTTTAAACCCTATATTTAAACCCTATATTAATACTTTTAACTTTTTGTCATTCCAAAAAATGAGGCATGTTAAGTACAGGGTTCTATACAGCCATGCAAATTATTGATGATAATGTCTCACCCAGGGTATGCATTCGATGGAAATAACTTGTTCTGGGAGCACTGGCAATACATAAAGATGTCATCAGCAGTCCTCACTCGGGCGTACATTTCAAACACACCCGGAGGGTGAATTTGTTTTATACTCCCGAGATTGAATTCAAAGGTCGTCACGGGCCAATTGGTCAGGGCCAGCAGTGAAGTTGGAATTACGGCCAGTTCTAAGCAACCCTTCACACACGCTGCCGTGACCGTCACAGTTACAACCGTGAAGTCAACCCCCGGGTGTCCCACTAATTCAAGGTCAGTACGGGCCTGAGAGAGGGGCGTTTCTCCAAAAGCACCAGCCCTCCAGACTGTAGGGAGAGAGTGACACGCAGCAGTTGGTAGGAGACACACGGGCCTAGGAATAAGAAGGATGCTGGTTCACACCTCATTACATTACATCACATCACATTAATGGCATTTGGCAGACGCTCTTATCCAGAGCAATGTGCAGTTGATTAGACTAAGCGGGAGACAATTATCCCCTGGAGCAATGCAGGGTTAAGTCTGTGTGGATCTTATTGTGGCTACACCGGGGATCAAACCAACGACCTTGCGGGTCCCAGTCACATGCCTTAACCACAACGCTACAGGCCAAGTATAATGTGGTAATGCAACATTTGTTCAGCTCTTCCTATTGTATAATATAATGTTTTGTCTTTTTCATTCTTTGAAGAGAAAATATATATTGTGGCTAATGTGTGGTGGGTAGAATTTTACAGTCTGCAAGAACAGGTTTGGGATATAAACGTTTCTTGCACTCTTATTCTCTGAGAAATGGTTTTAATGTAATACAATTTTTTTCTTACAGATGGCTAACAATTATAATAAGAGGAACAAAAAGTGTCATATTGAGGCAGTGGGAGGGGCCAAACTGAATCCTGCTCTTCAGTTCTACTACCCCTCAATGTCTTATACATGCATCTCCTATGCCAGTCCAGGGGCCTGTATTTCAAAGCAGGATTATTGAGTTTGTTGGATAACTGCACTGAGGAAAACCCAGAGCCCTCCCAAATCAGGAATATGGACTGAAGTAACAGGAGCTGTTCTGGGCTTTACAGCACACTTATCCAGCAAACTCAGAAATTCTGCTTCAAGATGCAGGCCCCAGATGGCCTCCCTGTTGACATTACCGATGAGCTACTTATTTCTTAGATAAAAATTATTGTAAAAAGTATTTGGAGTTTGTCAAAACTGCACATCAATTGTTCTAATTTCTATCTGAAAATAAAAACAATGCAGCAGGAATAAACCGCCATAAATGTCATCATAAATTTGATGGACCGGATATCTTCTTCCAACCGAAAACCGACTGCAAAACAACAGCTCTGTTTGCCTTCTGCCTGCAGGTACGAGGAGGGTAATCCAGCATTCAGACAGGGGCTTCTTCCTCTGCGGCTGTCAGAGCCGGAGGTGCAGTCCTGAGAGGAAAAGTTTAATCAAAGCAAAATGAAGGGGAAGAAGGCATCTGGGTAATGGCAACTTCATTTGGTGGAGATGTTGTCCCTTTCACCTGCTCTCTCTCTCTCTCTCTCATGAGACATGCATATGAACAACAGTATGTAAAAGTAAAACAATAGTTAATACTACTTTTAATTACAATTTGAAATACTTATTCAGATAAAATAAGTGGTAATAATAGTGTCAACAGTTAAGAAATAATACTAATAATAATAATAGTAATAATAATAAAATAAACAAAAACAATGATAATAAATGTGTAGGATTAGCCATTATCTTCAGCATTGTCACTCTCTGTCTCTTTGGCTGTGGCAGACACCAATTTTCACTCTCTCGTGCCCTCTCTCTCTCTCACTCTCTATCTATCTCCATCTCTCTCTGTACTATAGACATGATGTTTGCGCAGGGCAGAATAAAGAGCAGGGTCACCGGGGTCGAGAGTAGAGGGGCTGCTGACAGGTGCAGCCTCCTCCGTCATTGGGAAAGGATGTTCACTAACTGATTGTGAAAGGAGGGGGGGGGGGGGTTAGGCCCTGGGGGAGATGGAGTGATGCTGAGGAGAGCAATACTACATCCTGAATCACCTCCCCTCATCCCCGATTCATTAACACATATCAGACAGAGGTCCCCCTCGTATCGACCTGTGTGTGTGTGTAAGGGGGGTTTGTGTGTACATACTGGCATGTGTAAAAGTGTGCTTGCCTGCTCATATGTGTTTGTATGTGTGTGTTTGTGCATGTGTATTCGTGTTGCCGTATGTGCCTTTGCATACGAGCACACGTGAATGCGCTTATGTACATACGTGCAAGGTTGAGTACATATGCATCCGTGCAGAAAAACATGAATTTCCAATAACAGATGGTAACCTGTAAGGGCCAAACGTGCCAAATGGCCAAATGAACTTGTAAGTGCTTGTGGGCATCTAATAGCAACTAAACTAATAGGACAATTCTAAATGCACTCTGCGACAGCACACTCCCAGTCATAGTCATCTAATTACATAGCTCAGATCCAGACTAGCAATGTCTGGGCTACAGGGCTCAGCCAAAAATAGACAGAGCCACTTGTGCGGCCCCATAAAAATGAACCTTAAAAATGCTAATCTTCCCAGTGACTGGATGGATTAAGCACTTTAATCGACAGCGGGCAGGCCTCTATGCCGCCTATTTTTCTGGAGTTGATGGCGATGACAGAGAGAGCTGTACCCAAAACAGCCTGCAGGGAGACACAGCCAGTGGCAACAGCAAGCGTCTAACCAGCTGCCAAGGCTGTCATGAGGCATTGCGGACATGTTAATCTGAGACACAGAGACACGCAGCTCTAGCTTCTCCTGGTCAGCTCATTCTACTGTGTAGTAGAATTGTTCTCTCGCCGATTCGAAATTATTTAGATCAATATTTGTAAAATATATACTGTTTACAGGTGGCGAATGTGGCCAGAATTTCACGGTCCGTGAGAATCGGTTCGGTTCATGAATGTTCTTTCCCTATTATGCCAGGTGCACTTTGTGTAAAGTCACAGACAAAATGGTTGAGCAAAAATATAAATGTAACAAATAGAAAATGTAATAGTGAAGACAAAGAAAAAGTGCACGAAAGGAAAAAATGCTAGACAAAAGAAACGTTTCAGCTTATGCTTTCTTCAGTGTAGATGACACAAGGTTCACATGAAGTAAAATACTCCTAATGAGATGATCGTGTACAAGTGAAATAATTATGGAGCCACATTTCAGTGTTTAAATGGATTCAGAAACCAGATAATAGGACTGGCAGATTAGGCTGACATGGTAGAAATAAATTATCTATAACATGAGATACAAGAGACAGACAAATCAAATACATTTAATGATAGAAAACAACTGAGAAAAAAAGCATTTATTGGTTTAGCTACCTTTTCTGACTCAGCACAACAATTTGTCTTTTCACTATTATGCTAGCAGAAATGGTTTGAATGCTCCATGTGCCCCTTTATCATGGTAAAACCATCTTCTCACACGCCACATGCTGATGATCTCTGCCTTGCGGACTGACGAGGTGGTTGCCATGAGCCCTGGTTCCTATCCATGGTCAGAGGCAGCATCGATTGGAGGTTGGCCCAAAATACACAGTCATGTCGACATGGAGGCGGCAGTTAGAGGACAAAAGCAGACAAGCATATTTCCACAACAAACCCTGCTGAAAAAAAACAGCTCAAGCTAGGTTTTGAAACAGCTGGTAGCTGGTTCACCAGTTCAGACCAGCTCCCAGCTTGATATGATTTGATCAGCTCAAGGTATGTTTTGAAACAGCTGCTAGCTGGTCAACTAGCTAGACAAGCTACCAGCACAAGGTGGTTGACCAGCTCATACCCAGCTAGACCAGCTTCATGACCAGTTCAATTTTTAAGATGCTCAATCTGGCATAGCTGGATTTTACAGCAGGGAATCAAACTGTTTCACAATCCTGTGACCAGCAAGACAGTAGCCATCGACAGTTTTCCTATCATACATGGCAGATTTTCATTCTGAGATGAATAAAACAATTGCATATTTATTTTCTGCAGCGATCGCAGAGTGGGAATCAATCACAGACACATAAATAACAATAAATGGTGCAATAACAACAATAACATATAAAAGTGAACAGCATACTATACGTATAAAACTATGACCATTTGTTGTTTGGGATTTATTAAAAGACACCAAGAATGAGAGACATTATCAGAGGAGGGGAGGAATAGCATCCTTACTTGGGATGAAATTTTGTTGTGTGTATGTGTATGTGTACGTGCATGTGTCTGTGTTTGTGCAACCACGCGCGCGCGTGTGTGCGTGTGTGTGTGTGTGTGTGTGTGTGTGTGTAGTGTCTGTTCTGCTGTGTATGCTGGTGCATACATACAAGCAAAAAAGATGGCTAAATCATTGGCACCTCCGCATACCTTCCTTGACAAGGATAACATTACTGAGTTATTTATGTCAATTCATTAACTTTTTCTGTAGAAACCCTTGATCTACCTTTGAGATACCTTAAAGGGTGAAGCCATATTTTAATAGCCACCACCACTACACTTCTTCAGGGTGCTCAGACAATAATGAACATGGAAAGATTCAGCACAAACAGCAAGAAAAAAGGCGAAAGAACAAAAAAATCTATTGCAGAATCAAATCAATTTCGTCCTCCCCTATCGGGATCTTAATGACTTTTGGTCTCAGAATAAATTGCGTTGCAAGTCTTCCATAATAAACTGTTTGTCCAATATCCTGAAGGGCTTGTTGACCGGGACAGAGCCTGTCATGTTTTTAAAAGCTCAGGAAGGATTATTAGACAGAGTACCGCACCAATATTGAGTCATATTTTAATGGTGGTATCCTGCTGTTGTCATGCTATAAACGTGCCATGAGGCTACATGTGAGCAAGACAGGGAGTGCGGTGTTAATCCAATAGCATCGGGATAGGCACAAACAATCATGATTAATCGCACATCTCCCCCGCATCAATTCCATTAGTCGCAGATATTTTTAATGTCATTTAGAGAGAATGTGACGAGAGCCCCCACCCCATTTGCATCAACTCCACCCCCCCCCGCCCCCCCCCAACCCCCCACATCTCCACCAGTCCACATCCTCTCTTTCTCTTCTCACGCAGGTCTGCCTTGGTTGTAGAATTAATAGTTCACCATTTAGGTAAAACGACAACCCTCTCCCTGCATCTACAAATGGATCTGAGGTGTTTCCACGGTCAGCTCAGTCATTTCCACCGATTAAACACGGCTTTTATTTGCAAGAGGCGCATTCATCACTTCAGGTGGCAGGTGTTAGCATCGACGGTGTCGCAAACAAAGAAGCGTCTCTGTTAATGGGGAAACGGAGTCCCATTTTTCATTGCGCTATGTTGGAAATCAGTGGTCTGAACACGTTTTGCACATGGTCAGAGGGAGACAGTGAATTGTGGTTAACTCTCCTCGCTTGGCAGTAGTTTAGAGTTGAGGCGTGCTCTTGGATAAATTGCCGGTGCACAGACCATTTATTACCACTCCACTCTGCTCCCCTTTTCGTCCACAAAATACCAGGTGGGAAATGACCGGTTGAGTCTGAATCGGAATTATTTTCTGAGACATGTACCTGGTTATCAGCAAACATCAAAATTTTACGTTTCAGGATTTTAAAGAAGTATGAGGCTACTGCCATGATGTTTTAAGCAACTGTGAAACTATCTGCAGCTCATTTTGACCGCATTTCTCCCTTTTTCAAGCAGTTTGTGTTTATTGTCATGCTTAGTACCATGCTTAGTACGATAAGCAGATTGAGGGAATATGGTTCATGCAAAGGTTGCTGTCCTTTTCTAACCATGGTGGTTATTAAAAGTATTAAAAACATTTTAGGCATGACATAGCCAACTGCCGGGACTGCATAGCAGAAAGGCATTCAGTTGCTATAGTGGTGAAATTATAATATTAATTATAATTTATTATAAATTATACAGCATACTACAGTACAGAAGTTTAATGAAAGGGACACTAGTTCACCATTCAAAGTAATGAGAGACTTATTTCAGTATACTATAGGTTTGTAATGTGAAAATGAAACATATCTGTGCAAATCAATTACACAACTGTTACACTTTAAAGTCTCTGGAAGATTTATTATGTGATATTACTGTTGTGGGTCAGATATGGAACATTTGAAGGCCAACCCATGCTTACTGATTCTTGGCAAAAATCTGCCTTCCGAAGCAATAGCCTTTCCATATGCAGTACTTTGGGGCAGCCCAACTGAAAGGAACTGAAACAAAAGACTGCTGGGACCATCTCTTTTGTGTCTGACCAGGAGCCAGTCCATGTAGCCAGTCCATGTAGTCTACAGTCTCTCCCACCTGGCTGTCGGGATATGCAGAAGACTTTCAGCAGTGTTGGTCAGGGTTAGCGCTAATGCAAACACATTAGTAAAGTGCTAGTTTGCTAATGGGTTTGGGCCTTTGGAAAAGGGTATTGAGAGCAAACCCTATAACACTTCAATGTCTTCCACAGGAAATGTTATGATATCACCCTCTTTCCTGGAGTAATAGTAAGAGATACAAAGCCATGTGGTAAAACTATCTGAAAAAAAAGCTAACAACAAATTAGATTAAGAGAACACAACATTTATTTTGACTTTGTATTGCTCTGAAGATTTTCTTTTATTGTGTGTATGTGTGTGTGTGTGTGTGTGTGTGTGTGTGTGTGTGTGTGTGTGTGTGTGTGTACATGTATGCATGCATGGGTGTGTCATTGATCCAGAAAGAATGGTTAGTATTTTATTCAAATTCTTTGAGTACTGAATATATGGATGGGAATAGCAAATATAAGAGAAGAACCATATCTCTTTTAAATATTTCTTAAAATTGCAATGTATGATAATACAGTATAACTTTGATGTTACACAATATTTCCTTAAAAAACACATTTGTCAGTGTTTTAAAATATGATGTAAAATATGACTTTCCTAAATATTTGAAAATATGTGGCATACATCTCAAACATTTTTTTACCATGGGAAGAGGCAAGGGTTTTCCCTGAGGACACCCAGAATTCTGTGATGTACAGAAACTAAGCTGGCTTCAATTAAACTCATCTGTTTCAGGAAGCCTGTAGACTAGGCTTCCAGGAAGTGACAAGCAAAATACTATTGTACAATGATGAAAGGACTCCTTGCAACTGCTAAAAAGCACTGCATACATTTGCCCTGTATTTACATTACAGTCTAAAAGTCAAATGCTAGATTATTTCAACATGGAAGCCATAATAATATTTAACATTCTTTGTGAGTGATATAACTTAGTATTGAAGGAGAGGGAACCTGTTTCGTGCTATGTGGGAAAAGCAGAAGAGGAAAGAGGGAGATGAAAACAATGTGAACCATATTCCTCACATGCATTTAATCTTCCACCGAAACCCTACTGTGTAAATGATAGATAAACAAGCAGGTTGGTTTGAACTCACATGTTTTGACTCAGTTTCCATACTTGCACAATGCCTTGGAAAATGGTAGAACCAGATAATATTTGTCAAATTAAATGACCACATTGTGACTTTCCACAGTGAGAAAAACAGGTATTATTTGAACAGTTGAAAACAGTATTTTGAGTCAATAGCAGAAAGGTCTTGGAATAGTGCACAAACAGAGCCATGTTGGTTTAATCAGTCTGAAAGGAGAATGGTAAGATATTTGGAGAATAGATGTGTGTGATGTAGTCAGCACTGACAGTGGAAAGAAAATTAACTCAAATGAACAATTGGCTCATAACACTTTTTTACAGTGCAGGTGTGCTCTTCAGCACAGTTTACTGCTATATGTTCTTTTCCTGTGATCAAGCCCAATACCAAAACATGTTTTAATCCTAATGGGTTCTCACAGCCGAAGAATCAAAGGCCACCATCCCTAAATTGATTTGTGCAAACAAAATTGAAACGATAAAAATGCAAACAAAATACGTGGTTGCCTAGGAGCAAGGTTCTGGTGGGTGGAAGGGTCGAGCAGAGAGAAGGGGGCGACATGGCTCAGGCAGTAAGAGCAGTCATCTGGCAGTCGGAGGGTTGCCGGTTTGATCCCCCGCCCGGGCTGTGACGAAGTGTCCCTGAGCAAGACACCTAACCCCCAGATGCTCCTGACGAGCAAGTTGGCGCCTTGCACGGCGGCCAATCGCCGTTGGTGTGTGAGTGTGTGTATGAATGGGTGAAAGAGAAGCATCAATTGTACAGCGCTTCGGATAAAGGTGCTATATAAATGCCTACCATTTACATTATGAGAAGATGAAGCCAGCTGTCAATGTGTGAACAAGTCTGTGCGCAATAAAGTTCAGAGATGCAGTTTATTATGAGGAACCCATTTCGCTGTCGTATGTGAGGGTTGTTCACATTCAAATCACATTTTTAAAACAGAAGCTTTCAACCTTACAAATTCAATGCAATACAATTCAATTGAAAACTTCACAGCACATAGGCGGTGGCACAGTGGTGATGTGGATAGCAAGGTTGCCTGGCAGCCAGATGTACCTGGGTTTCAATCCTGGCCTGGGCCTTTCTTGCATGTGTGTTTTGCTATTTATGGATTTGCTGCTTTTCACTTGTTGAGGAACCTATCCACTTGTAAGTCACTTTCAATTAAAAGTGTCTGCTAAATGACTAAAATATAAATGTAAAATGTTCTCTATGAGGTTTGTGTGTTCTCACCGTGTCCATGTCGGTTCCCTCTGGGCACTCAGCGTATCTCCCACAGTCCAAAAACATGAAGGTTAGGTTAATTTGAGAATCTAAATTGCCCCTAGGTACGTATGAGTGTGTGAGTGAACGGTGTATGTGCCCTGCAATGGATTGGCAAACTGTCCTCTTGACCAATGAATGCTGGGATATGCTCCAGTAACCAAAAACCTCCACCAACCTCCCCCACCACCCTCATGATAATGGATGGAACATTACATACACTACAAGTTCAAATTCTGAAATAAAAATGTATATTCACTAAATTCTAATATAGTTGTCAGGAGGCACAATATCTACCCCAATGTATCCTACAAATGACCATTGTCCGTTGCATTCGGGTGACAAAAAGATGTGTGCTTATCCAGGTTATGCTTTATGTCTCATGTGATGACTTTTTCACTATCTCTATTTTACAGGTCCCTTTAGCCAGCTTTTGTAAGATGTTCAGTAGTTTAAACCATCAATGGATAACTCCAACATAAACTCCCCAGGATCCCTCATTTTATGAAAGCTATTTTTCCCCCAGAAAGCTTACCTTTGCCAGGGACAAATGTCTGTAATAACATTACCTGACTTTCCTAAATCTTCAGCACTCAAGACATCCAAGATAGGATTGTGTTCTTAAAACCTGGAGCCGACAGATACGATAAATAAATTGGCTTTGGATTACCCCCTTATTGAACAATAAATGTATGTTCTGAATTCACCTTCTCTACGTCAATAAGCTGTTCCGGGTAATGCTGTCGAGCATAGACCAAAAGCAATAACTGAACAAGGAATCAAGAAAATATTGTGAGGGTTTTCGGGGCACTGTTCCACCTGCACAGAAGATTTGTTACACAATATTGAAGGACTGAGTTTAGTGACATTTCCAGAAATACTGCTATAAAGATCAAACTGTAGATAAATTCCAGATGCCGTGATACCACTGCCAACTTTGAAGCATCTGAGGTGCACTGTTATAGCAGCATGTAGGTCATCCATCAGCCTTTCAGAGGGGAGAAAAACATAATAAAAGACCTTATTAGCACTTTCACAAATCAAAATTTTCATAGTTTTGACTCAACTAATGTTATCATATTTTTGTTCTCAGGGATATTCTTACACTGCCAACTAGCTTTACCGTTCAGCCAGGATTATGACATGTGATAAATGTTTTTCAGCTCTGTTTTCGGTTGAATTGTATTCTCATTCTCAAGTGGTGCCATCTGTTTATTATTGAACAGCTCTTGACATGACATGCACAAGTAGCAATCAGACAAGGAACAAACATGCCTTTACCATTTTTTCTGTAGCCCATCTGTTTTGAGGCATCCTATGTCATGCATAGCGCAGTCAACAATAAACAGACTTTAATCCATGCAGATATTTCACATATTCTCAATGCACTTGGCATATTTTGCCTCTTGTCAGGCAGCTCACATCAATCCAATTTTGATTTTAGTACCTGTCACGGTCAACTGTACAGTGGCATTTTGGTTTTGAAAACACACAAACTTTTCTCTATCTGTTGATAACTAATGAATAGATCATGTGAAATCTGACAGATTAAGAACAGGACTGGAGAGAAGGACATAAGATGGTAACAGGGATGTTGAGTTGATGTTTAGGGCTCTATTTTCCAGCCGGCGCATGGGGTGTTTGTGAGCCGGCACACTGGCAAAGTGGCGTGAGGACTCTTTCGGGTTAAAAGAGGCAGCAACCTGCATACCTGGGCTATATATGACCTTCTCTCGCTTGCTATAGCCCTCATGTCAGCAAACTATTTCACGCTAGAAGCTTTAATCCTTTAAGGCTTTTTTCGAGAATTTGTTTGCTGACCAATCTGGGGTGTAGTTTGAGGGTCATGTAGCCCAGTTGAGTTGTGAAATGTGAAAACTACGCTTACTGGTTGGGTCGCCTGTGTCAGGGCTAGTAGCGCCAAAACCTTTTGGCTAGCCTGAACGATGGCCTTGCCTTGCAGGCTCAAATTGTGATTCTGTTTCTGTGTTTATTCACTGTTAATGTAAGCACCTAAATCCTTGTATACATTGCACTCAAAGGCAGAAAAAAGGGAATATTTGTTTCCTTGAGGCATTTTTTGTTATTATTATCACCGAAAAGGCATTTGTTGGCTATCAATTTAAAATGTACTTTATTCTCCTCAATAAGTTTTCCCTGTTTTCATTTATTTTATTTGGTCGGGAGCTGGTTGTCAGGCTTCTTCCTGATCAGCTGAATTTTTCAGTGTTGCAGTCGTGAAGAATGTATGGGACATTTGTAACATAGGTGTGATATAATCCAGGGTGGATCTTGAATGTATTGACAGGATGCATGTTTTTATCATCGATTGATACCAATGTTCAATAGCAGCGCTCAGTGTGCCCAATCACTGAGACCCTGACTACACCTGTGTGTCGTGCGACGTTGATTCCAATAAATAGAGCCCTTAGGCTCATTTCATCTTATTTAGCTGCTCTGATCATTCTCCACAGCACACTATATCAGACAGGACAGAATGACCTTAACAGTACAAGCCACTGAATGTCACACATGAGACAGAATGTTATTTTGCTCTGATACATGTTTTATTAACACCATAAGATAAATGATCAGAGGGGTTTTAAATGATTATTGCCATCCAAATGTTTTGAAAATGTTAAGAAAATGTCTGACAAGTTGGGAAAAAAGTCTGTGTTGCCATTAAATACTGTTATGTAAGTTTTCTTCTCTTTATCAATACGCTACCTTTTTCACCTCATTTTTAAAAATTTCAGGTATTTCCACTCAGGCCTACTGCAAATTCAAAATTCACGTAAAAACAGTTGGACTACTGTCTCTGGAAAAGTATCACAATCTCTAATTAATATGTGAATCTACTATATGTGAAAACTATACAACCCACAATATCTATATTTGTAACAGCTCAAGTCTCAGTGCACAATAATACACTGAAATAAAAGATAAAATATAAGGTCCCATTACTTGAATCTGTCGCAAGGGTTCTCTGAAAAACAGCAGTCCTGAACAGCAGTGTAGCAGCTGCAAGTTCAAGTATGTTGATGGATCATTGCAAGTTAACCATTGGCACCAGGATTGTCTCAGTAGTCATCCAGCTACATAAATAATGCATAAGAAGGTCTGAAGTCTAAATAAAAATACATGTGACGGATGGTTCTGATTGCAGTTCCTAGCGGTCACGCGTACCGCACTGGGCGTAACACCAGCATTGTGCATGCTGAACTTTGGCGGACGTTAAAAAAGCGGAGCATGATCTAAGCTGACTGCTTCTGTTAGCCCCAGTTCCCCAGAGCCCAGTGAGAACTGTATTCCATTTTACAAAAAAACCTCTACCCCAAATTCTGTTTGCTTTGGCCCTCTATTGTCTATTCCCCTTCTTCCTGCAAGCTACTGCAGCCTTGAGAGGAAAAGGCAGCATATTTCAACACAAAACCTGCTCTCCTGATGGAACCTTGAATTGCTGGCTGGCTGATCATATTGTTCATTATTTACAGCCACTTTCATGCCCTTGCTGCACAAGCCAAGTGTGGGCGTGATATAGAGCGAGAGGTCTACCACTGACCAGCGCCATGTCTCACGTCAGGCCTAATTTTTTATTCTTTCTTTTTTTCACTCGCCAGTTTGAATTGAACAGAGGAGAGACCTTTGGTGTATATAATTACTTAGCTAATTAGAATAACAAAGAGGGAGAGATTAAAAAGTGCTGTCTCAATTTAAGAGAAAAGGAAGTGTGCCTTAGCTTCAGCGGGGCATAAATCTTTCCAATTTTACTGTGTTGGCTTTTAAGCTTTTGCTGTGTCTGAAAATATTTGCGCACTGAGGATATGGTGTATGAGTGTGATTTGTTCACAGTCTCCTTCCCTTACAATTAAGTCGGCTCATATTCTAGAAGTCTTCAACGCACCATGCTAGACGCTTTTCACTCCACTGCAATCTCACCCAAGTGATGCTGAATATTCTGCTAATGGGTTAACAATTTAATTTGAGGAAAACATAAGAGTTGCAGTCTACTGCTAGCACTCTCTACACAAATCTTGTCTTTACAGACTACCAGTAGAGGAGCTATACATTTTTTAGTATGCATGAGTATGCATGCTATACATTATTTTCCAGTGTTAGAGCATTTCACCTAGGTTAGAAGGTCAGGTATGCTGCGGGAATATAAATGAAGTCCCTCCCAGTCCCTCTCTTAAATTACACATAGGATAGCTGTTTGAAAACATTCAATCGAGATGAAAATATTCTCAAAGCACGTATGGATCCTCCTTTCAAACTCCATTGGTGTGATGCACGCTGGATATACGTTGGATGTATGTATGCTTATTTTCCTGCACAGTATGCTTTTCTTTATTCGGAAACAATTTCCATTAAATCGATCTAAATTCTTCATCATCACAATAGCATCGCATTGTGATTACACTGAGTGCTTTTAATGTTTTGTAATATGTTTTACATATCATACCATGATGATGTTATCTGAACTACAG
Organism: Conger conger; assembly: GCF_963514075.1. Lineage (NCBI taxonomy): Eukaryota > Metazoa > Chordata > Actinopteri > Anguilliformes > Congridae > Conger > Conger conger. Next base: position 28,308,288 of record NC_083763.1, on the reverse strand, counting down.
AGCATATTCATGAATGTCTATTGAGTCTCTTCATAATGCATTTATGGCAACCGTGTGAAGCAATATGGTACGTGTACACAACCTAGTAGATCTAAACAAATATAGCATGCTGCACTAATTTTATACAGTGTATTGATGGCAAGCTGTAGTTAATGTGTGGTTGTCCACTATAAGAATCTGAGCATTGATCGACAGAATCTATGATAGAGATATGAAAGTTAAACGGTTTATGTCTTTGGTGACCAATTGGTAACAATTCAACAGAGGGAACGGACATTCCTAGCTTTGTAGGGCACTTTGGATAAGTGTCAGAAAAGCAAAAATTATAATAGTAATAATTATGGCAAAAGTCACTGTATCATCACTTTAGGAGAGAAATTGTAATCACTTTTTCCTTCAAGTGGCTGAATTTTAAATTTGAGCAGTGGAGTGCTCATAGATGTATGTTAACAGTACCATGTTATGTCGTCTGCCAGTGAGAAGACACATGATTTATCTTCTGATACCAATTTGCAGCTTGTTGGGGGGGAGGGGGGGGGGGTACCCGTAGCATTGTTCTGATTCAGGTTGATAACCATTGGTTCATACAGCCACTTCTCACTTCTGGCTCCAGGTAAAGGTTTATTTCATCATTACATTTAATAACATGGGTAATACGTGTAATAACATAGCAGGACGGACCCACAGTATAGTATCAAGACCTGGCCGTGCCATTGTTGCCAGTGGTAACCGCCCTACACGCTTTACAGCATAATTGGCTGCAGCATCACAGAGATAAAGAGCGGTTTCATTGTACACCACCTGTCAATTGGGGACCTACAGACTGCCTGCACAAACTATACATTAACACCCCCACCGCCCACCCCCTGGCTCAATTTTTGTGTAAGATTGACTGGTAGACTATGGTGTGAATTAAGCTGTGACTTGACATCACATTTAGGAAAGCATGCTTCTCTGCTATCTCCAAAATTGACAGAGGTGATTGCTGAGATGAGCATTGACACACACAAACTGGGAATTCTAAAAAAGGGGGTTAAAATGGAATTTTAAAAAAATGAATTTAAAAAATGGCAGACCATGACTTCGTGGCATAACCTGGAGTGTTTATTCAACAGGACAGGAACAAATTTTTATTTCTGCAGCACAGAGCAGGTGATTACATGTCCAATGTGTCTATCAGTTCAGAATTAATATAGTGTGGCACCCACTGGAATACAATTTCCACAGAGTGGTTCACACATTGTGAAAATAACAAAAGGACGAATTATAGTAATTCATCTTCCAATCACTATTCAATTATATCATACAATTAGAATGTTAGATTCAATTACCTCAATCAGATTTAATTAGTCCAATCAGATCCTATTTGAAACTGTAAGATACGGGCACATCCCACTAATCTACTGTTCTAGAATCCAATTCCTCTCTCTGTCTCAGAGTTCAGTTCAGTCATATTAGTGGAGATCTCCACAACACACAAATACACGCACATACACGCACACGCACACTCTTACACACAATCATACAACCACACACATTTGTATAAGTACATTCCATCATTATAAATCGAAGCTGCTTACCACTAGTGTAGTGTCAATAGAAAAAGAAAAAGTGAAAAATTAACCTTTCAAAACAGCAGGGCAATCCTTAGGGACCAGCATCATGTCAAGAAATAGGTTTCTTTCTGACTAGTTTTATAACCGCTTTTTGAATGCTCATATATGGACTGTATTGACTTTTACTCATGACATAACATCCATCCATCCATCCATCCATTATCTGAACCCGCTTATCCTGAACAGGGTCGCAGGGGGGCTGGAGCCTATCCCAGCATACATTGGGCGAAAGGCAGGAATACACCCTGGACAGGTCGCCAGTCCATCGCAGGGCACACACACCATTCACTCACACACTCATACCTATGGGCAATTTAGACTCTCCAATCAGCCTAACCTGCATGTCTTTGGACTGTGGGAGGAAACCGGAGTACCCGGAGGAAACCCACGCAGACACGGGGAGAACATGCAAACTCCGCACAGAGAGGCCCCGGCCGACGGGGATTCGAACCCAGGACCTCCTTGCTGTGAGGCGACAGTGCTACCCACTGCACCATCCGTGCCGCCCATGACATAACATGCAAATATTAATTCAAGTTATTTGGTCATTTAATTGGTTTAAGAGTTATGTTAAACTTCTGACCCAATAGAACCAAAGTATACAGGCAAATATTTTTTTTGCATGAATCCAACTTTCAGACGTTATTTGCATTCATGAGATAAGGCATGCCCACATCAATTTTCATTGACTGTTTATTCAGCCACATTGTAACATAGGCGTAAATACACCAAACCTGCCAGTTTTATACATTACTGTAGTGCCCTGTATTGGCCAATTCTCAGCAGGTTTTGCAAGGTAGTACACACTGATCAATAGTACACTTGGACCACAAGATGATTGATCTGTCTTAAGTCTATCTAATGTGAAGAAGCAGAAAATGTGTTTTTGAGAAAATCAAAATGGGAAAAAAATGAAAGGGTTGAACATTATTTCTTAAAGCAAAGTCTTCATCTGAAGTAGTAGGTGTCACAGCGGTGGAGCAGAGGAACCATGCGCAGACTCAGGGGTGCTGAAAAATGGCAGGTTTAATAAGCAGATGAAGTAGTAGGATATACTGATGAAAGTTATAGGATTTTCCATGAATTAATTTATTGTACAGTAGATGCAAATCAATTTGGTTCAACCTCATATGAGAAAATAAGTTATTACAATTCATTATTGGCATTTGGCAGACGCTCTTATCCAGAGCGACGTACAACAAAGTGCATACCCATAACCAGGGCTAAGTGCGCTGAAAGACCCTAGAGGGAAGTACAATACCCGTACAACAAAGATAAGGACCAGGGCCTATTTTTATTTTTATTTTTTATTTTTTTAACAACAAATAAACAAACAACAAAGCAAAAGTGACCAAACTTAACTACGTCAATGTTTTTTTGTAGCAATGCAATTTATGCTCTGCTGTGTAGATGGTCTACGCACACAGTCTGGTATGGAACCTGGAGAATTTTTGTGCCGAAACATGGTATAGATTCATTGGCTGTTGTTTCACCTGGGAAGGTGGAGACTTCCAGTTCATGACTGACCTCTGGCCAGTCAGGTTGCCTGTCTTCTGTCAAAGGCCATACATCAAATTGACACTTCCTACTCAACCTCTGTGCAAGATTAACTGGTGGAAATCAGTGGCTGACATGATCTGGAAAGTGTGACTGTATGAGTCTGAGCTCTTCTAAATGATGTTTGATGAGCAGAAACACAGTTAACTGGAAATTTCCACTTTCGGATATTATCCATGGCTTTTTTTTCTGTTACTGGATAATATATCAGCAGTATAACACCGCAGGTGTACGGAATACCCCGGAGAATGGAATTGCAGGAATACCACCTTATCTCAAGAGATGTATTATTTCTGTACATTTAAACATATAACATATATATATATATATTTATCCTCACATAAAACTGGGTCTCTACATCTAGCCATCAAGCCATTACTACACATCAGATTAATTATACTTTCCCCTGAATTCTTTTCTCACTTTGATTCCCTCGGTTAAGACTGCAATATCAATTATCATACCAATGTCTAAGCAAAGATACATTGTTGCAAATTGATGATACATAGGCTAATTAGATTTATTTAATTATAAAATAGCATGCTCTGGTTACTATTTCAATAAAATACTGTATTCGTGATCATCATCTGCTGATTAATTTTTTAATTCATTGTTTTGAATTTTTTGCTCATGGATGGGGATTATGCCTTTACTATGCAACTGGATTACCGATATTAGTCAGATAAATTTGTATCTCATCCTTTTCAAGAGAGCCTAGACAAAATGACATATACACATTGCTATATACAAGTACTTTTGTAGAGGTATGCAGTGGTGAAAAGGACAACAATGATAATTCCTCCAAAGAAATTCTAAGTAAACAATGGACATTCTATTGACGTTTCTCCAAGTTGTTCTTTTATTAGAATTGCATTATTATGTACTTGGTTCGCTGGATGCTTGCCGTGAAAAGAACAATGACATTACCTTATATTGTGTAGCATATGGATGTCCAGAATGCAGAGAAGGCGAGGTCCGCTCGTGCTACTTTTGCCACCCACATGTTACAAAATGAAGAACTGTTGTCATTAAAGCAATGGCATGTTAAAATAGGTTAAACAGATAAGTTTTAATGCTTTCAAATGCAACATGATCTCGCACCAATCATTCATGCCCTGAAAATCGGTTCATATTTCAACCGCTTGGGGCAGATGTTCAGATTTCGGAAGAATGTACAGAGGCTGAATTCAATGGTCAGAACATTCGGACCCCAGTCGTCGAATTAGTGTGAGACCAGGCCCTTCATATGGTGTATCCTGTTACCATAGTGATTGAACATTGCACTGTGAGAAAAGGAATTAACACACTCGCCCAGGGCTGAAGGAGTTTAGTTGGAATGGAAAGGTTTATACACAGTGTACATTTTACATTGAAATCATGCTTACTCCTGTATTCCTGCCATGTTGTGAAAAGGCTTCTTGATCCTTCTTTCACCACAAGATTTAGGACTGCCCATTAGCTGTTCCTTTCTAGTTTCAGATTCTGTGAACCCACAGTACCTTCATAAAGGCCCCATTTACTCTCAAATGATTTGGTCAGCTGGACCTCCTTCTTTAATATGAAAGGCTTGCATTTTTATTGCCGCAAATACATGCTCCTCCTTGGCATACTGTAAGTGGACACTATTTTTTTTTCTATTGTCAATTTGCATTTGGGGACTCTGTCTATCTATCTATCTATGATCCATCCATCCATCCACCCGTCTGTATGCTCGTAGTACTTGTCATAGTAACAGAATTCAGGTAGTATTTAAAAATGTATTGGCAAAAGACGACCCCCTTCATTGAATTAAAATAAATACTAATAAATACTAATATTTTTCGTAGATAGGTGAGAGTAAAAAATAAATGCAGTAACTTTATTGAACATTTTGAGATTTGTATAATCTTCAAACAATATTCAATGCAAATCTTAAATTAATTACTAAATAAGAGAAAACCTTCCAGTATAGCGCAAATTTCATGATGGGAAAAACATCATCACACTGCTTCATGTCCAATGGACTACATCAAAGATTAACATCATTGATCATCATTTCTTATGATCATTTGATTCCCCAGTATGAGGCATCATTGCTGGCTTGAAATATTATTAAATGGGTTATTTATTATTATATACTGTACAGTATGTAATATTTTCTGAGTGATTACATGCCCTTCTAATTTCAAAATATATATATTTTACCTTGCCTCACAGCAAGGAGGTCCTGGGTTCGAATCCCCGTCGGCCGGGGCCTTTCTGTGTGGAGTTTGCATGTTCTCCCCGTGTCTGCGTGGGTTTCCTCCGGGTACTCTGGTTTCCTCCCACAGTCCAAAGACATGCAGGTTAGGCTGATTGGAGAGTCTAAATTGCCCATAGGTATGAGTGTGTGAGTGAATGGTGTGTGTGCCCTGCGATGGACTGGCGACCTGTCCAGGGTGTATTCCTGCCTTTCGCCCAATGTATGCTGGGATAGGCTCCAGCCCCCCTGCGACCCTGTTCAGGATAAGCGGGTTAAGATAATGGATGGATGGATGGATATTTTACCTTCAGACAAAGTTTTGCTTGAATAGCCTAAGCTATTAGAAACTATGTATGACAGATAAAAATCAAACATGTATTTTTATTTACGTTCTTTTTCTTCCTTCGCTGCTCCTGGTAAACTTTCATTCATTTGTTTGGTCTCAATTTTTAGCTTCACTATTATTTTTCTTCATTAACGTCTTATTTAGGATCTGAAATAATTATAACGATTGTCCAGATTATAGACTGCTACAAAAATGTTTGAATTTGTCATTTCCGCCATCTTGAATAAAGTATGCGAATGTGCTCATTTACATGCATTTTGTCGGAATTAACTATTGAAGTCCATACCTCATGGTAATTGGAGTAAACACCTCTGAAATTATTTGGAAGACCAAAGATGCGTTTTCGGTGGAACATGACCATGAAACACAATGGAGGCATTACCTCATTTCTTTACAGTTTGGTGGGTTCAACAGTCATCAAATGAACTTGGCAAATTCTGCTGTCTCTGAATGAAACAGTTCTTACAATAACATTTATTTTGAGTCGATATAGTGGGATTACACTGATGAAGACTAACGGCAGTGTGATCCCATCGGTATACTGGTGCCAACCAAATCCATGGGGCCATACTGGATATTACAGCCAGAAATTATTGTCACTGTGATGCAGATTCATTATAAAGGTTCTTCATTACCGTACACTGGCGACATTTCACAGATTGACAATGCCCTCATTTGCATCCGTAGCCAAGACAGGGGGATTCTGGGTTCCCATCAGCACCAACAACATTGTGAGCTTCACCCACAGCCTCCCAAATGAGATGTGTGTTACTACTTATTAATCATTCATCAATGTTTATCAGCTAATGAATATGAGCCAAAATGAATAATGTATTGTATTCTTCTTACCTCCCAGACTGGAATTGTACGTCTTGGAAAAAAAATCAGCCTTTGGATAATGGATTATTCATAAAAATGTGGTTATTTTAGACTTTGAAATTGATTAGCCTGGAGTCTTATACAAATGAAGAGGGACATAAATTCTCACCAGATCTCTTTGGCAGAGAGAGAGTAAACAGACTAACAAGTGGACAAACTTCACCACCTTTGCCTGTATGAGATTCAACTTTCAAAGCTCTCGTCTCTGCTTGTGTGAACATAGGTCTGTACATATGTGCCTACGTACAAGTGTGCCTGTGTTGCAGACCTGGGTCAAATATGTAATTGTTTTAGAATCACATACATGTCTGTGCTCGATTTATCTTGAGCTTGGTGCAATTGAGCCAACCAAGAGGACCAGAAAGCTATTTCATAGGTTCTAATACACCAGCCAAGCTCAGTAAAGCATAGAAAGAAAGTATTTGAATCCAAAAAGAAATGCATATTTGACGCAGCACTGCTGTGTTGGAGTATCATTATAATCCACTGTGTTCGCCCACTCTATAGGCTCCTAAAATAGCCCTACCTACCTCTCTGATCTTCCTCTCATAGAACCACAATTGTCGATCGCCTGCTGGTCAATTAGTCAATAGCATCCAACCCTCCGGTCAGTCCAGGGGTCAAAGAGTCAACTGGGCAGTGCTTCTGGCGCTTCTCCCCCTGTCCGGAGAGGGTACATAACTGCCCCGACCCCGCCAAGCTCGCTGGACCTTTCCCCCCACATGCCGGGCGAGGTGTCAGCCGGCCCGCCTCAGCGCAGACCGAAAATCGTTCTACCGTGACGCGAGGGCTCTCGATGCACTCCGTCGGCGGTGTGGCCTCTCCCTGCGGTCTCTGGCCTGTGTGCCTGGCAGGCCAGATGGCAAAGCAGCAGGTCAGAGTGTCGGGTTTCTTGGGTCTTTGTTCCCATCCAATTACCGAGCCGCAACGGCTCCCCGGTATGACTCAGCCAAAAACCACAGACACGGATATGCGCAAGATCTGATATGAAATCGTGCAGGCTCAGCAGCAAAGCATGGGCTGCCCTGATTAGTATTAAGGGACAGGGCATTTCAGATGTATGCGGTGTGTGTGTGAGTGTGTGAGTGTTTGCGTGCGTGCGTGTGTGTGTGTGTGTGCGTGAGTGTGTGTGTGTGTGCATGTGCATGTGCGTGTGTGTGTGTGTGCGTGCGTGTGTGTGTATGTGTATGTGAGTGTGTGTGCTTGCGTGCGTGCATATGTGTGCGTGTGTATGTGGGCGTGCGTGTGTGTGCCCGTGTGCGTGAGCGTGTGTATGTGTGCGCGTGCGTGTGTGTGTGTGTGTGTGTGTGCGTGCGTGTGTGTGTTTGTGCGTGTGTGTGTATGTGTATGTGAGTGTGTGTGCTTGCGTGCGTGCATATGTGTGCGTGTGTATGTGGGCGTGCGTGTGTGTGCCCGTGTGCGTGTGTGAGCGTGTGTATGTGTGCGCCCGTGTGCGTGAGCGTGTGTGTGTGTGTGTGTGTACGTGTGCATGTGTGTGTGTGCGTGTGTGTGTGTGTGTGTGTGTGCATATAAATAATGCTCATTGTTTGAAAAATACTATAGGTGAATGAATTTCCACTGGGAGCGACATGGCTCAGGCAGTAAGAGCAGTCGTCTGGCAGTCGGAGGGTGGCCGGTTCGATCCCCCGCCCCGGCTGTGTCGAAGTGCCCCTGAGCAAGACACCTAACCCCCAAATGCTCCTGACGAGCTGGATGGGGCCTTGCATGGCAGCCAATCGCCGTCGGTGTGTGAGTGTGTGTATGAATGGGTGAATGGAGAAGCATCAATTGTACAGTGCTTTGGATAAAGGTGCTATATAAATGCCTGCCATTTACCATTTACCACTGCAAAATGAGATTCTTTAGTTTTCATCCTGTGCCCTGGTGTAAAATCCAGCTATGGCCAGCTTTAAATTACAAACATAGCTTGAGATGTTTTTTTTCAGAAGAGTAGAACTGTGACAGTACAAACATTAAACATAAGAAAATGATTTTGAAAAAGGCAAAAAAGACAATGGTATGATTGGGATTGGAGGTCACTGATGATACTTAATGATTAATCTCTTAAAGGTACAATAGTTAAGATTTTTACTAGACATTATTACAAGACCATTGTAAATCCCTTCCTATCATTGTAAAAGGCTCACTGACATTGATTCACCCTCTGCCTGTGTTCATAGTCCTTAAATTAAATGACAGGGCGGCCTGTAGCGTAGTGGTTAAGGTACATGACTGGGACCTGCGAGGTCGGTGGTTCGATCCCCGGTGTAGCCGGCGATCCACCCAGCTGTTGGGCCCTTGACCCTGCTTAGCTCCAGGGAGGATTGTCCCCTGCTTAGTCTAATCAACTGTTAGCTTTGGATAAAAGGATCTGCTAAATAATAAATTATTATACATTCAATTCACATAAACATTTCGCTTTACAACCATGGAGCCAACAGGGTTCCATACTGTATAATTTACAGATGAATCTAGTCCCACCCCCAAATTCCCAAAGAGATCCATTCAAATGCAAAAGCTTTTACATGAATCTTTTATTTGACAGTATGATAATTTGTCTCAAACATTGACTACATATAGTATGCTGTAATTACTACATGGTGAAACCAAAATGTATGAAACATACCCTTTAATAAAAGCTGTGTCTGATCCTGAGCTTTAGCCACATTGTTTGATCACAAACGGAGAAAGTAAAGCATTTATTCAGAAAAGGCCAAGGTGATTTTAAACTTTTGAGCGGGGGTGTACCTTGGATAAAGAAAACTAGCAAATCAATACCAACAAGAAAATTGCAAATCAGCATTCTGTAAAGTCCATTAAAATAATGAAACTCATATCCACTTACTGTACAGTATCAACGCACTGACTTTAAAAGTCATGGAGCAGGCAATACATTGCAGCTATGCACCATATGCATTGCTCTAAAGTCAACCACTATGAGCATTGAATTGTTTATGAACGTTTATCTTTGATTATGCATTTTGCAATGTATTACTTCTGGACAGTGCATTTGCCCTAGAGAGCAAAAGTGTATTTTAAAAATCAGCAGCAAACTCCTATCTCCATATCCAGATACCTACAAAAGGTATGAGGGACAGGCAGAAGGAAATGAACGAAACCAAACATATTGCAAGGGCTGATGATTACTTCAGCCCCTGTAATATGGTTTCCTTCCCGTTTTGTTTCAGCCCATCCGTACAGGGAGCCCCATACTCTTCTTAAGTTAATGTCGGCAACCAATTTTACTAATGTTTACCTAATGTTATTATTCTAATGGGATCCATTCCAATGTCGCTGGAAGTGCAGCAACATCATTATTGAGACTAACTTGACTTTAAAATTCTGATGAACTTTCTATGAGCTCTGCTGTGCTCAACCATTGGGGCTTCATTAAATGACAAAATTCTCTTTCCCTCCATGAGCACGATGGATCAGATTAGGTGAGACATCAGACGTTCCCCTTGCTTTTTCTTTGTTACGCCTCAGAAGCTCAGAGCCCCACAATGGAAAAAGAGCTCATTGGATGAATCTACATTTTTACTTCAATTTCAACCTAGTACATTGAGAAATCCTAAAAAAAGCATAAAATACTGGCACAAATGATAGAAACACTGCATTATTAATGCAATGTTTTGATACAATTGCTATTTCTGGCATGATAAATGTAATATGTAATACATATAATACGTAAAAAATAATTAGCAGCTGTGTTCAACATTTAATATTAATTTCACCTTCCTATATGTGTTTGTTCATAATTGAGCAGTCTAATGCAACTTACTGTTTGAAATTTTATAATGAGCTTGAACAGGTATTTCATTTTCCAGTATTTCTCTACATAACATGATAACATTCATGCAAATAAACCCTTTTTTTGGCTTACATGCTGTATTTAAAATTACTGATGGCCACATAATGTCATTACCACTTGTGGTCCAGAGGCTCCAAATACGTTTTAAATATGTTTTTACCAATGAAAATGGCACCAAGAAACAGAGAAAGAAAGAAAGGGCACAGCTAAGACTTTTAAGAGAACTAAACTGCTTTAAGGATAGTGTTTCCGTGTTCTGTGTCAGTACTTTAGGTGTAACAAATTGAAGTAAATAGGTTTTTGCAATTAAACTTTTATTTCAGTGCAGAACTACATGATTGGTACTGAAGAGGATCTCTAGCGAAGTTAATAAACAAGGAAGATCTTCACCCTCTTCACACTTCTCAGAGAAACGTCGCTGTTTCACAAGACATGCTTTCCACTTTGTATCAATAAAAACAAAGCAAAAAAATCCATATTTCATTGGTGATGTTTTGATCTTTGTGTGCCCAGTGGCCTGATGTTTTCCATTAGCACCTACAACCCTTGTGGTGTTCCGGATCTAAGGGAGGATAGCAGAGGGAAGGATGGATACTCAGCAGTTAACCCTGGGGACCGTCAAGAGTGTGAAACCCCTTCCCAGGATCCTGGATCCACATATTGACAGTGAGGTGCTTCTGGGAGCAGGTCCATGTACAATGGCCAAAGCACTGAAAATAGTCCTCAGCTGTTTACTGAATCCTACAGACCGAAGAAGGTGGGTCTAACAAGTAAAACAATAGATGCACAGGCTTTCACACATGCATAAACACCACATACATTCTCCCTGAGTTTTCATGAACAAAACAGTTTACCTTTGGGGATCTATCTGTCTATCTATCTATCTATCTATCTATCTATCTATCTATCTATGCATTTATCTGTCTGTCTATCAATCTGCCTGTCCTTCTGTCTGTCACTTTCTCTTGCTCTCCCTCACTGTCTCTCACACATACAGAAACACAAACAGAGCACATGCTCTCTCTTCCTCTCTCCCTCTTTCACACTCAGCCTCTCATTCGCATTTTCTCTCACACTCGCACATACACACACGCACAAACACACATACATGCACAGTCACACACACATACACCCACGCCGACACATCTGTCATCTCATCTCCAGCATTTGTGGACAAGCAGCAGCAGTCTTGTGTTGTGATGGATCAACAGTATTTATCTATTAATTTTCATCTGTGCACTTGATGGATCACACTGCAATTCGGTTTGCCTCTCTAATAAGCAAAAGCTGGTAAGGATCACACTTTGCCTTATTTTACCTCAGCTAATGTACACTTAGTGAGCACTTTATTAGGTATTTATTAGACTTATTCAGTCTTCTGCTGCTGTACTTAGAGGCCGATCCACTTAGAGGTTTGAGGCATTGGGTCTTCAGAGATGCTATTCTGCATACCACTGCATACAAATGCTTGGTTATTTGTGTCACTGTCACCTTCCCTGCCCTTCTCCTCTGACCTTTGAATTTCTGAAGTGGCGGTTGTAAATTATCTATGGTGCTTGTTTATATAATGTCCCTTATATGCTGTCTTGACAGTTGTAGCCATCATCATGGTACCAGGAATGGCAGCGTTACAGTTTTTCTACAAATTGCAAATGTGAACCACATTCATGCACATGATTAAGTACAATTGTCTACAATCTTACTTCTTACTAACAACAATTGGACAACAATCTCACTAATCTACATTTTATTGATAGTGTGACACAGTGCAATACAGTAAACAGAAAATACAACAATGCAGGGGAATCAGTTGCAAATCACCAATTCATCAGAATTTATGTTTTCCTTATGAACATCAAACATGCATTTACTGTAAACTAAAATAGCATGAATAATTACAATATTTCACAATAGCGCATTTGTTTTCCCTTCAGAATGTATGTATGATTGATGACACCATGTACCACAACAGTGGCCCTCATTTCATTGGAGACAACCATGTGCCTTTGTCCTCTTCTGCCTCTTTGTCATCCTTTGTGGTCTTCTACCATGCATCCTTACTCCTCTTCCACTTGGATAAGCAGGCACTTTCCCATGTTCAATATTTGCATGAGCAGGTTCAATGTTTGCATGAGCAGGTTCCTCCATGTTCAGAAACTGTAGTACTGTAGCTCCTGTGCCCTACAGTAATTTCGCAGCAGGAGTGTCTGGTTGATCTCAGATGTGGGGAAACTTCCCTTCGTAAGTAACATTCAAGATTCACCTGAAAATTTAGCTGACATTACAGGGTTACTTGCATTCTTTGGCGCACACTGTGTGTTTTTCTGGGAGTCAATGGAGATTGATAGTGAGTATTGTTCCATATTAGAGTTGCTCACTAACAATGAAGGTTGATATTGAGTATAGTTGCGTATTAGGGTTCTTCACTAATAGTGAAGGTTGATATTGAGTAGCATTACATATTAGGGTTATTCATTAACTGTTGATATTGATAGTGTGAAGTGTTATATATTAGGGTTATTCTCTAACCATGGAGATTGGTAGTGAGTAACGTTGCATGTTGGGGTTATTTACTAACAGTGGATGATGATGTCTCCTCATCCTGGCAGGATGTTTCTTCCTGTGGGGTGAAAAGAAGAAAGTGGAGAAGAGGGATCTTTTCTCGTCCTGCACTGACTCCAACAACAACTTGCTGGTCATCACCAGCTAAGGTGTACAGGCCTAGTGGCTGCTCGGGCAAGTCTGGTATGATGGGTGGTATGTCATCTAGGACCCTTCCCATCCTATCTTCTATCCACTGATCCCTTCACCGATAACCTCATATACCCTAGATGTAAATACCCCAAAATAGAGTCTGGGTTATATGGATGTTTTAATAACCCTTTTCATGAAATAAATTATGTGATCATTTTAAGAATGTGTCCTTGCTCTAATATTGCATTGTGTTGAAAGATCAGAAACCATTCAGTGTGAGAAATGTGCAGTAATAGAGGAAATCAGGAAGGGGGCAAATACTGTTTCACAGCAGTGTATGTATAATATATACTATGTATGATTTTAAATGATCATTTTCAGTTCTCGGTCTGAAAAGGCACAGTACGCTTTAGCGCGAAAGAGCTATCATTGTCAATGGTTCGACGTGTACAGTACAGCAGGGAAACTCAAGCTCATGAGGACATGCTATGCACTTCAGTTTTGCTGTAGCAGTATTACTACTTTTAGAAAGAAGAAGAAGAAAAGGAAAAAATAGCTCGGAAATAAATGACCCAATCCATGTATTCTCACAAGGCCTGGGGCTGTGTTTCTTTCCAGAGGAGAGAGAAAAGTGGGAAAGTAAGTGTTGGGAGAGGTTCATTGTGAAATAAAAGCATAATCAGAGGGACGTCCCTCCAGACACACTGGGGTGATGGCGACAGCACAGGTGACAATGGCAGAAGCTCATGTCTTGAGTTGTAATCGTAATCAGCCCTATATTAAGTCTTTGTGTTCGAAGGCCACTACCCCCAGTCACCACATCACAAAGCACAGACATGCATACTGCATATATAGTGGATGTGCACATGGTTATAACTGTACACAAACATACATGAACATATTGTTTATTGCAATAATGGAATTTGGCAGACGCTCTTATCCAGAGCGATGTACAGTTAATTAGACTAAGCAGGAGACAACCACTCTTATCCAGAGCGATGTACAGTTGATTAGACTAAGCAGTAGACAACCACTCTTATCCAGAGCGATGTAGAGTTGATTAGACTAAGCAGGAGACAACCACTCTTATCCAGAGCGATGTACAGTTGATTAGACTAAGCAGGAGACAATCCTTCCCTGGAGCAATGCAGAGTTAAGGGCCTTGCTCAAAGGCCCAATGGCTGTGCGAATCTTATTGTGGCTACACCGGGGATCGAGCCACCGACCTTGCGGGTCCCAGTCATGTCACTTAACCACTACGCTACAGGCCGCCCTATATGCACACACATGTGCACACTCACACATACACGCACACACTCGGGCACAGATCCAGCTGTAGTTCTAACCCTTCCTCTGTGCTCATGGGATAGGCATATATATCCCAGCAGCCCCTCTCCCCAAGGAGGCATGTGCATTGTGCGTCAAGATACCGTCTGTCTACCTCCTTCCTCACCTGCTGTACCCATGGAGGGAGGGAGAGGGGGAGTGAAACTGAGAATGAAAGGAGAAAAGGGGATAGATCAGTGGAGAATGAGAGAGCATCTTTGATTTGAGCAAAAGACCGGGGAAGGGGAAGAGATGAGGAGAGTGAGTGCCTGAGAGAAAGTGCAAAAGAGGGAGGGGAGAGGGGAAAAGATGGATAGAGCAAGAAAAAAGGGTGATACATTAGGGGATATGGCTCCTTGACATGTTCAGACTGATAGACATCAAGAGAGGGGGAAGGCGTATGCACATCAATAAATCCACAGAATTTGTCCTTAGTTTTCAACGTGACAGGTTTGAACTATAACCACGATATAGCAAACATAATATGAGTCATAGTACATTTGTGTCAAGGAATATTCATAAATCAGCAGATGAAAGGCAGAATTAGACATTGCTGTATTTACCATAAACCATTACTATAATAGTGTTAGTGTCCTTTCTTCTATTTTTTAAAAGTATGAGCGTAACAAAGAATATTAAAACATTTTAGTTTTTAAGCAGGAACCAGGAAGAGAATACTTTTTTCCCCAAAGCATATTACTAATGCAAAAGTGAGACTTTTTCTCTTCTGTTTCATGACAGAGGCAGACAAACTCAGTGTCCTCCAGACAATGGAACACTACATTTAGAAAGGAAAAGAGCGCCACCCAGTGGTGTATTTTCTTGTATTTTCTGTTACAGTTTTCTCAATCACTTTGGCCCAATTATCGAATTACATCATTTGTTCACAGCAGAACACCATTTCTCATTGCTTTTTACAAATTACAAATGTGACACACATTCATGTAAATGATTGAGTACAATTGTCAACAATTGGTCCAAATATCAATCGAATAAGTCTGGCTGATCACAATAGGTTATGTTGTTTTCTGTTTAATAGTTTTACTCCCAAACACATCTGCCCAACTACTCTGCTTACGTTATCATGTGAAAAATGGTCCATCCAACCATCATAATATGTGAAATAGATACTCCCTAAAGTTTTGTGACATGGTATTGATGTAGTGAAAGCTAAATTGATAAATTGCTTGACAGGAGAATCTTGGATTTATACATATGACATATACATATGACATACATACATATTTACACATCTGAGATCAACCAGTCACACTTGCTGTCAAATTTCTGTAGGCACAGGTGCAACACAATTACAGGACTACACTTTTTGATCATGGAGGAACCTGCTCATGCAATAATTGAACGGGGGCAAGTGCCTGCTCATCCAAGAGGAAGAGGAGAAAGGATTTGTGGTGGTATGGTTAGGAGAAGGCCACAGAACAGGAAAGGAAGAGGTGTAAGAGGACAAGGCACATGGTCTCCCATGAAATGAGGGCCAACATTGTGGACCATGTAATCAACCATGGTCTTACAATGGCAATTATACAAACATTCAGAAGAGAAAGCAGGTGCTCAATTGGGCAATATTGTAGTTCTTTATGTTATTTCAGTTTGTAGCAAATGCATGTTTGAAGTTTATAAAGAAAACATGAACTATGACGTATTGGTGATTTACAGCTGATTCCCCTGCATTGTTGTGTTTTCTATTTTCTCTATTGCACTGTGTCTCAGTAAAATTGATTCTCAACAAGTAATATTGTTGTCCAGTCATTTACAAATGGTCTTTTGCATATTTCAGTGTGAAATACTGGACTGCAGAGAGACTGATTTGAAGTTACTGTAACAAATGATCTTCCAGGGTTCACAGTCATAAAGACAATTTGTCCAACCATATTGACCGTCTTGATTTCAATCAATGATAAAGGGACATGATGACACTGACTAATTAATTGAAACAACTATTTAATTTTGATGTACTTTTGGAGGTGAACCATAACGGTTTGCTGTACGCATGTGTTGACAAATGCTCCTATAGTTAAGAGAACATTACAAATGTTTTGGGAAAATGGCCAAAGCGATTGAGGAAAAACTGTAATAAACTAGGCAGCACGGATGGTGCAGTGGGTAGCAAGGAGGTCCTGGGTTCGAATCCCCGTCGGCCTCAAACTCTCTCTGTGCGGAGTTTGCATGTTCTCCCCGTGTCTGCGTGGGTTTCCTCCGGGTACTCTGGTTTCCTCCCATAGTCCAAAGACATGCAGGTTAGGCTGATTGGAGAGTCTAAATTGCCCATAGGTATGAGTGTGTCAGTGAACGGTGTATGTGCCCTGCGATGGACTGGCGACCTGTCCATAGTGGTTTGCTGAAGAGAGAAAACTTCAAAGGTGAGAGAAATTTGTGAAAGAAAGACATTTGTACATGAGTGACCTTCAGCAGATGGCAAGTTGTGAAACCTCACGCTGTTGCATCTTTAAGTAAAGGACAAAGCCAAAGTCTGGCTCATTTCAGGTCAAACTAGACCAGCGGTGCCTAGTCATGTCCCATGGAGGGCTGAGAGTATGCAGGCTTTCATTTCATTTCAGCCCATCGCTACACCTGCTGAGTTCACTTAGTTCCCTCCTCTCTGGCTGAAGGTGTATTAATTAGTGAAAACAGCAGGTGAAGTGGTCGGTTGGAATGAAAACTTGCATACTGATGGTCATCCATGGCACATCAGTGGGCACCGCTGGGCAAGACCATATAGTCTACTCTCACTTTAAAGCCTAGTCCTCATCTGCAGTATATCAACCATGGCAGTGGGACACAGTTTGAAATACAGTCACTGAGCACTTTAGTACAGATATTATTCATGTGATTATCTAATCAGCCAATCTTGTGACAGCAGTGCCATGCATAAAATCATGCAGATACGGGTCAGGAGCTTCAGGTAATTTTCACATAAGCCATCAGAATGGGGAAAAAATGTGATCTAAGTTACTTTGACCGTGGAATGTTTCTTGGTGCCAGACAGGGTGGTTTGAGTATCTCAGAGACTGCTGATCGCCTCAGATTTTCATGCACAAATGGTCAGACTGGTCAAAGCTGCCCAAAAGGAGCTGACAGTAATGTAAATAACCACACATTACAACAGTGGTATGCAGAAGAGCATCTCTGAACACACAATGCATCAAACCTCTAAGTGGATAGGCTACAGCAGAAGACTTAATATTAAATTAGAAGACTAAAAAATCAGTCTAATCAATACCTAATAAAGTTCGCACTGAGTGTACGTCCTGAAACTGATAAGATGCGTTATGTATGCTATCCTGTCTCTGCCAGAGTCGCGTGCTGTTAAATTACTTCCTCTTAGCATTACATTTTATGACATTACATTACACTTCCCCCTCCGAGGAATCGCCACCTTAACGTGGTGGAGGGGTTTGTGTGTCCCGGTGATCCTGGGAGCTAGGTTGTCGGGGGCACTGTTAGCCCCCAGTAGGGTCTCCCAAGGCAAATTGGTCCCGGGGGAGGGGCCGGACTAAGAGCGATTCAAAGACTCCCATGATACGGCCACACAAAGACCCAGTTACCTCGCCCGGAAAAGGGAAACCGGGGCCCCCTGCTGGAGCCAGACCCGGGAGGGGAGCTCGTCGGCGAGCGTCTGGTGGCCGGGCCTTATCCCATGGGGCCCGGCCGGGCACAGCCCGAACTGGTCACGTGGGGTCGCCGCCCTGTGGGCTCACCACCTGCAGGGGTCGGCATCGGAGTCGGGTGCTTTGCCCAACGGGCAGTAGGCAAAGGCGGGGATCCGGGCGTGCTGATCCTCGGTGTCGCAGACTGGTTCTGGGGACGTGGAACGTCACCTCTCTGGTGGGGAAGGAACCGGAGCTAGTGCGGGAGGCGGAGCGGTACCAACTAGATATAGTTGGGCTCACCTCCACGCACAGTACTGGTTCCGGAACCAAACTCCTTTAGAGGGGCTGGACTCTGTTCTTTTCTGGAGTTGCTCAAGGTAAGAGGCGCCGGGCGGGTGTGGGGATACTCACAATCCACCGGCTGAGCGCCACTGTGTTGGAGTTCCACCCGGGGAACGAGAGGGTCGCCTCTCTGCGACTACGTGTCGCTGGGGGGAAGGCTCTGACTGTCATTTGTGCTTATGCACCAAATGGCAGTTCAGAGTATCCGGCCTTCTTGGAGTCACTGGGCGGCATCCTGGAAAGGGTGCCACCCGGAGACTCCATAGTTCTGCTGGGCGACTTCAACGCTCACGTGGGCAATGACGGAGAAACCTGGAGGGGGGTGATTGGGAGGAACGGCCTGCCTGATCTGAACCCAAGCGGTGTTTTGTTATTGGACTTCTGTGCTGGTCATGGATTGTCGATAACAAACACCATGTTCGAGCATAGGGTAGCTCATAAGTGTACTTGGTACCAGAGCACCTTAGGCCAAAGATCGATGATCGACTTTGTGGTCGTATCATCAGACCTGCGGTCTTGGACACTCGGGTGAAGAGAGGAGCAGAGCTGTCAACTGATCACCACCTGGTGGTGAGTTGGATCAAGTGGCCGGGGAGGCTGCCGGACAGACCCGGTAAACCCAAACGTGTAGTGAGGGTGAACTGGGAACGTCTGGCGGAGGCCCCTGTTCGCGAGGTCTTCAACTCCCACCTCCGGAAGAACTTCTCACGCATCCCGGGGGAAGCTGGGGACATTGATCCGAGTGGGCCATGTTCAAAGCCTCCATTGCAGAGGCGGCAAGCAGGAGCTGTGGCCAGAAGGTCATCGGTGCCTGTCGGGGCGGCAACCCAAGAACCCGCTGGTGGACACCAGCGGTGAGGGAGGCCGTCAAGCTGAAGAAGGAGGCCTTTCGGGCTTGGCTGGCCCGGGGGTCCCCTGAAGCAGCAGACAGGTACCGGGTGACCAGAAGGGCTGCGGCTTCGGCAGTCGCTGAAGCAAAAACCCGGGTATGGGAGGAGTTCGGGGAGGCTATGGAGAAGGACTTTCGGTTGGCCTCGAGGAAGTTCTGGCAAACCATCCGACGACTCAGAAAGGGAAAGCAGGGCTTGTCTCAGGCTGTTTTCAGCAGGGGAGGAGAACTGCTGACCCGGACTGGGGATATTGTCGGGCGGTGGAAAGAGCACTTCGAGGAGCTCCTGAACCCAAACAACACGTCCTCTGTGGAAGAGGCAGAGCCTGAAGACTCGGGGGAATCTGCACCTATATCCCTGGCGGAAGTTGCTGAGGTAGTCAAAAAGCTCCTCAGTGGCAAGTCGCCGGGTGTAGATGAGATTCGCCCTGAGATGCTGAAGGCTCTGGACATTGTTGGGCTGTCTTGGCTGACACGCCTCTTCAGTGTCGCGTGGAGGTTGGGGACAGTACCTGTAGAGTGGCAGACCGGGGTGGTGGTCCCCATTTTCAAGAAGGGGGACCGGAGGGTGTGCTCCAATTACCGGGGTATCACACTCCTCAGCCTCCCTGGGAAAGCTTACTCTAGGGTACTGGAAAGGAGGCTCCGACCGACGGCCGAACCTCGGATTCAGGAGGAGCAATGTGGCTTCCGTCCTGGCCGTGGAACGGTGGACCAGCTCTTTACCTTGGCGGGGTTGCTGGCGGGGTCATGGGAGTTTGCCCATCCAGTCCACATGTGCTTTGTGGACTTGGAGAAGGCTTTCGACCGTGTCCCCCGGGGAACCCTGTGGGGTGTACTGCGGGAGTATGGGGTACCGGGGCCGTTGTTACGAGCCATCAGGTCCCTGTATAACCAAAGTGAGAGCTGTGTCCGCATTCTCGGCACAAAGTCAAGCACGTTTCCGGTGGGTGTTGGACTCCGCCAAGGTTGCCCCTTGTCACCGGTCCTGTTTGTGGTATTCATGGACAGGATCTCAAGGCGCAGCCGAGGTGAGGAGAGTGTCCGGTTTGGTGACCTCAGAATCGCATCTCTGCTTTTTGCGGATGATGTGGTTCTGCTGACTTCATCGGACCGTGACCTTCAGCACGCACTGGAGCGGTTTGCAGCCGAGTGTGAAGCGGCCGGGATGAGAGTCAGCACCTCCATGTCCGAGGCCATGGTTCTCTGCCGGAAAACGGTGGATTGCTCCCTCCGGGTTGGGAACGAGTCTTTGCCCCAAGTGAAGGAGTTCAAGTATCTCAGGGTCTTGTTCACGAGTGAGGGTAGAAGGGAGCGTGAGATCGACAGGCGGATCGGTGCAGCGTCAGCAGTAATGCGGGCGTTGCACCGGACCGTTGTGGTGAAGAGGGAGCTGAGCCGGAAGGCGAAGCTCTCGATTTACTGGTCGATCTACGTCCCAACCCTCACCTATAGTCACGAGCTTTGGGTAGTGACCGAAAGAATGAGATCGCGTATACAAGCGGCCGAAATGAGCTTCCTCCGTAGGGTGGCCGGGCTCAGCCTTAGAGATAGGGTGAGGAGCTCGGACATCCGGAGGGAGCTCGGAGTAGAGCCGCTGCTCCTTCGCGTCGAAAGGAGCCAATTGAGGTGGTTCGGGCATCTGATCAGGATGCCTCCCGGGCGCCTCCCTTTGGAGGTTTTCCGGGCTCGTCCAACTGGGCGGAGACCCCGAGGGAGACCCAGAGCCCGCTGGAGAGATTATATATCTCTCCTGGCCAGGGAACGCCTCGGGATCCCCCAGGAGGAGCTAGAATGCGTTGCTGGGGAGAGGGACGCCTGGAATACCCGGCTTTGCCTACTGCCCCCGCGACCCGACTCCGGATAAGCGGGTGATGATGGATGGATGGATGGACATTACACTTCATTTACCAGGCCCTTTCATCCAAAGCGACATACAAAAACGTCCATATCAAGGTCATTACAACAAACAACAGAGCAGGTTGGAAAGATACAATTCACAAAGAATCAGTTGTGCAGCCATGCACATTAAGTACAGTACACATGGCAAATAGGGCAAGTCAGTAAGGAATTAGGTCAGTTACGACAGTACCACGATATATACAAATGCAAACACAATATGCAACTGCCACAGTCCTAGATCAAACTACAAGGTAAAACAGGGAGGAAAAAATTCAGACAGGTGAAGCAATAAATCAGTGTCCAGCAGATGAGTCAAGGTAGCGTGAAGAGATTAGTCTACAGACTGTGGCGGAATATGGGCAGTTCTTAGAGGACCCATGTCCAGCAATGAAATGACAAATTTATGACTAATTTTATTAACCTATAACCTTTTCTTTTTACTACAGGTGTGGGTAGTACTGTGAGGACTGTGTAAAACAGTCCTAAGCTCAAAGGAGCACACTTGGAGGAGTACCATTAGCACATTTTAGCTGCAGTGCTCCCGGTGTGCAGCTGGTTTAGTTGCAACTAAAGTGGCGCACCTGCCAATTCCAAATAGCCAAGATGAAGAAACACACTGTATGTACAGCGCCATGGTAGTTAAAAATGCAAGTGGTTAATTAAAAGGGTAAACAATGAAGGAAAATTGAATCTCCCAATCAAATTAACATGAACTTGTTTAGAGAACCAACCAGGGCAATTGTATGAAGACATGTTACAAAGTTAAAAATATGATAATATAGTCACATAATATAGTTATAAATATGCAACACAATCAGAGGGACAGATGTGTGATCCCTTTGTTGTTTGAAGAGACTTCTTTCAGGATGTCTGGCCAGCCCATCTGGCCATTCGAACGTGCACGATTGCAACACGTGCACGCTCAAAATGTGCGCCGTTTTGGCTGAGCTCGCCATGGCAACCCCTGCCTTGTCAGAAGGTCTGTGTTCCTCCAGTCCAGTCTCAATGCTACATCTGCATGCTCTCTGGGGAGAAGGACAACAAGTGCAGAATGGAGACCGAGATAGAGAGTAAGAAAGATGGAGAGAAAGAAAGGGAGAGAGAGAGACACTGCCTCAATGAAAATATGCAGTGAGCTCCAGCATTACTGGCACCCTTGATACATATGCACGAAAGAATGCTAAAAGTAAAAATGTTTTATTTTCCAACATGTGAAAATCGGTGTGCTTTATTAATTCAATGGATTCAAAGTCTTGCATTTTTCAAATAAAAAAATGTATTTCCTCAAAAAACAGGTTCCATAATTACTGGCACCCCTGGTTACTTTGTGCAAACACCCCTGGCAAAGATGACAGCCATGAGACTTTTCCTTTGTGATAAGGTTAGAGAACACATTTGAGGGATTTGGAGACATTGCAGCACATGGTTGTTGTTTTTACGTAACCATTTCTGTGTGGATTCATTGTCCTGCTGGACAATCTATTTATGACCAAGTCTTGGCTTCCTGGCAGAAGCAACCAGATTTTCTGCCAAGATTTCCTGGTACTTTGTTGAATTCATTGTAACCAAACAATGGTGTGTATGGCCAAAACATGCCATTTTCTTCTGAGCATAGCTCTCTCTCCCAGTCATAATTCCAATGAGATGCATGATTTTGTTTATTGTGCTATTGTGCTATTCCAAAGAATTTGTTGGTATGGAAGTGCCATTTTATAATTTTCTTTGAGACTTGGTGACCCCAAGACACAACCAATCTACAATTCTTAAACTGTGATCCTTGGCTTGACCTCCCTCACCATCTTCCTCACCGTCCATGGGGATTATATGTACTTGCATTCTCTTCCTGGCAAGTTTGCAATTCAATATATATTTATGCCTTTTTATTATTGCCCTTACAGTGCTAAATTGTATGTTTAACCATTTATGTATGTTTTTGTACCCATTATATATAAGTATACGGCTTTTCCATATGTTTATACATAAAATATCGATCATTATTCATGTTGTTTATTATATGCAGCATTTGTTATCCATTTTTATTAATAATTCTGGGGCACACTGTAAAGAGTGTTCCCCAAGCACCGGCTAGAGGCTAAATGGCCGACTGATCAAGTGTAGCTGGCCAGCTACTGTATAAAACATAATTATATTTTAAAATATATATAATGGTATCTGTAATATCAGTACCCCAATAATATTTTCTGCTGCCAACTGCTTTGTCACACGCACTAGCTTCATGTATCTATGTAACTGTTATGTACGGTGCAGAGAACCCAGACGCAGACCACAGGATAATCCAAAAATCAAAGTTTTAATGTTCAGTGGTCAAAAGCCAAGAGATCCAGTACAAAGCCAAGAACGAAAAGCAAAAGAATGGTCGAAAAAACAAGCGAGAGGTCAAAATCCAGGAAATCACAGGGCGAAGGTACAAAAGGGCAAAAACAAACTTGTCGTCAAAAAGTACAAAATAACACGTCGAAAAAACCAGAAGATCAGATGGGGCAAACAAACAAGAGGGCAAGGCAGGTACGGAAGTCAAGGCAAAGGGGTGTCTATCAAGAATCTCTATAACAAGGCTTACACACAATTGGCACTTATTAAGATCAACGTTCTGACAAAGAAGCATACTGAGAATGGGGTTTAAATACAAGAGGGAAGGTGACAATCTAGGCGGGGCAGAGAACAAGGTGGGCTAAACAAATAGACAACAGGTGGGGAAACATAATAGGGTAATAACATAATAACAGGAGGGAGACGAAAACGCGGACTGGATGCACGAAACAAAACATGTAAAACATGCGGCTCCGGATTAGGGAGTAGACATTTGCATAGTTTGAAGACGTAGTGATAGTTAGAGACAGGTGCGAACACTTCGCTGAAACTAAACGAGTAATCAGGGATAGCTTAGGGAGGCGGAGTTACAGAACAGTGCAGAAATACTAAGAGATAGCGTTAGTGAGTTAGTTACGTGAATATTTCTAAACTACCCAATAAAAGTGATTGTTAGTTAGTTAGTTAGACAGACGGTAAGTGTATTAATCGGATTAGTACTGTACAAAACCTAGATTAGTAGTAGTTAGTAAGAATAGTGCTTTACAACATTTAAGAAGAACTGAAAACTACCGTAACCACCCGAATAGTGGGACACGCAGACAGGGGAGTGACTAGACTGGTAAACATTCAGACGCAGACATAACAGGGGAGGACAATGGAGAACTGTAATGGGAAACATAAACCAGGTAACTAAGAAAAATGAATAATAAACAAGACTAAACATGAAAACATACAGAACAAATACAGAAACATTACAGTAACATTAATTTATGTGCTCTCTTGGGAGAGAGAAAAGTGCCTATTGCATCATTTTCTCTGCGAACACGATGGAAAGTAGTCACATAATCACAATCAGCGGTGAGTTTGTCGTATTTTCTGTACGCTATTTCACTTATTAGCTAGTTAACACATTAAGTTCTGTCAGCGTCTACCTTCAACAATAAAATAGGTGTAAGATTAGAAGAATAAAGTAAACCATATTATAGGCTACACAATCCCTTAGCCTCGCTAGTAGGCCTAATATCCTATATCATGTTCCATTTCATAGCCTATTGGCTAGCTAACTTTACAATTGGCTACTCGGACAAATTCTTGAACAGTTTGCTGACTTCGGGTAATGTGATCTTACTTAATGATATTAATAAGAATATAGCCTCTCGGGCACCATTTGCAACAAAATTTCAATTTCACAATTTCCCACATAGGCTTAGAGTGGACAGCGACTTCCTAAAAAGGAAGGCAGATCCCGGAACCAGACAGCAGATGATGATGGGCTTCGTAAAGAAAGCAGTTATAGATCACATACCTAACATCAAGCGTAAGATATAGATATCCTTGATCAATTTATTCTTAAGATCAAATTTTGTGCGCTCGGAAATCTGTCAAGAATGTATGAGAGGGGCTGAACATCAGTCATGACGTTTGTGATATATTCTATGTATGTCTAGCGTAGAAAGAAAGTTAGGCAATTGTAAAATGGAGGAGTTAACGTTAATATAAACCTTATCCAACATTATCATTCATTAGCCATCAGAAACTGAACAGCTTGATGAAATTAAAAGTAAAGGTGAACAATTTTGTGAAGCCACTTTCTATAAGCTATAAGCAATACTATAAGCAAACAGGAGAAACCACTGTATCCAGTTTATCTCCGTCAGATTCGGCGTTGAGCAACGTAGTTGCTGCATCCATATCGATAGCATTTTTGGTAATTTAGCGAACCCATGCTTCATTTAGTGCTGCAGCAGAAAATGTCTTAAATACAATTTATGTAACCTATAGAATATGCTTTACATTATGTAATGTGAAGTGTGGTTATTATTTAGGCAGTCAGGCCCCAGTCAGCCTCAGAAACAGGCCCACAGAGAGCCCCAATG
Source organism: Conger conger (assembly GCF_963514075.1). Lineage (NCBI taxonomy): Eukaryota > Metazoa > Chordata > Actinopteri > Anguilliformes > Congridae > Conger > Conger conger. The sequence goes on along the minus strand of NC_083763.1, from coordinate 28,282,664 downwards.
CCAGCCTCACAGAGAGCCTCCATGCAGTGCAGAGATAGAGGAGGAAGAAGCCAATGCCCTAATAAACAAATCAGTTCAAATAGACACATCAGTTCCCAGTCTCCGAGAGGAGCTTAGTCGAGCATTGGTGTCTCTTGACATGGACTGGGAAGAGTCCAAGGGCGTAGGTTTGATTTTGACATTGGTTGGGACAAAAATGGGGGAGGTTCGGAGGGGATGTAACCCCCACTGGAAGCTGAGGCGTTTTGCATAGACTTCTGACTGCCACTTCATGTCATCTAGAGCCTTAATTTATAGATAAGTATGGCGGCCACTCATTAACAGACACACAGACACAGAGGTGTTTAATCCAAATTTGCCAGCTGAATGGGACTTGCCTATTCAAACCAAAGATCTGTAAACATGTATTTACATGAAAAATAATAATAAGATTGTTATTATTCTAAGACTAAGATGTTGAAGAATGGTGGTATTCATTATTTTGAATAATACAAAATAGAACAACTAATCTTTATTCAAAATACAGTGGTGTCATGTTCCAGTTTATTCTGCATGAAACGCTATGATATTTTAGCTACATAATCTGAAACCCCATGGCCGGCTACCTTTTCTCTTTGACCATCTACTTCCATTTTTTGGGAACACTCTGTATATCTGACTGTATATCCCCAAACAACAGAACAACCTAAACAAAATGGCAGGATCATAGTAATGGTAACTAATTTTAAATAAAGGGAGATTCTATCATCCCACGTGAACAATCCGCTCTCTGCCTCCAAGCAGACCCTGACAGCGTTTACATCCATGGTACATATTGGATAGATCCAGTTAGATGGTTGTGCTGACCCATTATGACCCACTATGACTGCAGGTTGAGTGGTACACACATGAGTCCCATCGCTGCTTATTAATCAGACCATAACGTCTGACAGAGTGCCTCGTACATAAAGGGGAGAAGCTGCGTGAGGAGCACCTTGCTGCAGCGATCAGTGACCTGGTCTGGCAGCTCCATATGCTGTTTAATGTCACAAGGTGCAGCACTGCCACTGTGTAGCCTTCAGCGAGCCACTTTACCTGAGTGGTCAGCATGCAAGCTATGAGATAGGAAAATTAAATGTGTAATCTTATTATTTAGGATAGAAAACCTTCTCTGAAACACTGCTCCTTCAGTTTCTTGTTATGTGTGAACGTTTACCAATTCTAAGTATCCTCTATAAGAATTTTAAGAACCTCTCTGGATTCAATGGGCCTCATTCAAGTACATTTTCGCATTCTTGTCCTAAATTTCTCATACTTTTTTCAATGAAGTTGTCAGTTAAAATACAGTATATACGGTACTGTAGGTGGGTTCCATTGGATAGATGGCCAATCGGATCAACAAGAACAAGGGACGACTGATACCCGCGTAGACTGCAGTTCATTGGTGAAAATTGGTGAATGCGTTCTCTTAAATCACTAGTTTTAAGATATTTAAGCGATTGAAGAACAAATCAGATCGTATGAGTGGTTCTTGCATGAGGCCCAATGCGCTCCTGTTTCGCATCTTGGGTGAAACACAAAGGTAGCATGTGCATACAGCCGCATATTCATTAAAAAACATTGTTTCTCATGCAAGAACCACGGGTACGAACAGATTTGTTCTTAAATTCTCGTATGATTTTAAAATCACTCAAACAATTAAGTGTGGTTAGGGTTAGGGTTAGGGTTAGGGTGAGTTAAGTGAGTGGCGCCGACCTGTTGTAGGAATAATGCAGCTACACTTAGCTTGTTATTGTAAGCTACATTTTTTTCACAAATGGATGTGACACACTCAGTGATCACTTTATTAGATAGACCTGTTTTTCAGACCAAATGTCACAATGGGGAAGAAATGTGATCTAAGTGACTTTGACTGTGGAATGATTGTTGGTGCTAGACAGGGTGGATAGAGTATCTCAGGAACTGCTGATCATTTTCATGCACAACAGTCTCAAGAGTTTGCAGAGAATGGTGCGAAAAACAAAAAGAGCAGCAGTTCTGTGAGCAGAAATACATTGGTAATGAGAGAGGTCAGAGGAGGGCCAGACTGGTCAAAGGACTGTCACCTTCCTGAAATTACTGTCAGTGTAACCCTGTTTTCACAAATGTGCTCTATATTGTCAACCAACAACTTTTTAAATCGTAATTTTCAGGTCTCACTCAACTTACAAAACTACTGTAGGTCATTTTTTGAGGAGTGCACTTTTTTTCCAATCGCACTCAAAAAAGGGGCAGTCATGTTTTCTCTTCCCAAACCTGTCCTTCACTTTCACTATCTCTATTGCTCTCTCCATTTTCTCTCTTTCTCTCTCTTTCTCTCACTTTCACTCTCTCGTTCTGTCTTTCTAAACAGCAGAAATAGAGGTAAAAATACTATATCATTCATTTGGGGGGATGGAGGGGGATGGGTATTCCTCCACCAGAGGTTCAGCTTAGAGTCCAGGGCTCTTATCATTACAACACACAACTGCCTTATGGAATACTGGAGCTGATCAATGGCGTAATCCAATTTGCCTTAACAATAACATTTTCCAGCCCGTTCAGCTTTGGGCTGACGGAAGGTCAGCAGCCCTGAATATGGCTGGGCTCTTTCCCGCGTGTCTCCTCTTCATATCCAGCTCTCCTTCTCACGTGACTTGGGTGAGGTTCACTAGGCCACCAGACATGCGTTGAAGGCGGCACACATTAGCTAACGTCAGCTAACAGTTTGAAAAGGCAGTGTGCTGCCAACAAAAATAGCTGCTGATACGCAGAGAGAACAAAGGTTGACAATAATTTGGCTGTTATAATACACTTTAATCAGTGTATTATAATGGTTCTTCTTACCATTACAAATAAATCACAGGTAAGCAACAAATCAGCGAGCTGGCATTGTTAGACCTAAATCACATTAATTTGTATTAAAAAGGTGTTGGTAGAGCTACTTTAAATGGAATGTTCAACAGTAACCGGTTGCTGCAAACATAGTTCACAGTGAACGTTCGCTGTCTTGAACGCACCTCTGGCCAGCTGTGATTGAGGACAGGGCTGTGAATGTCAACTTGACACAGACGTGGTTCAAATATGTTTTTGTTTTCAAATAATGGTATGTGCTTGATTGATCTTGCCTGGTGCAATTAGGCCAGCCAAGAGGACCAGAAGGCAGGGTTTGCACTTCATTTATTATTTATTATATAGTATTTCATTGGTTCCAATACACCATGCAACCTCAGTAAAATGCAGAAAAGTATTTGCACCCAAAACAATGATGTATTTGACCCAGGTCTGCTGTTAATTACTGGTTTCATGGTCAGTGATCAAGTACGCTCATCTTCAGGATGTAGAATTTGCCATCTATAATGGAGAAGGGATTTAATTAAACAGTTAAAATTGTATTGTTTAAATTGCTACTTTATAAGGAGACAATCATTAAAAATACCAGAGTACTGGTTCATTATGAACCACACCATTATCTAGTTCAAGAGAAGGATTATAATAGTTCAGGATAGTATAGCTAATGTTGCCTTAAGCACATTGATTGCCTAAAGCACAATTTACTGTCTGCCTGTGTCCTTATATTGAATTAATGGGCTGATGTTGCCCTCTTGTGGAAAAAAAACAAAAAACACAAAGCACAGTTAAAAATTATATTCTAGGACTATTTTAGTTAAGCTGTTCAGGAGTTCTCACAGACTGTGTACTACAGTTTGAAAACCACTGAACCTGTGAATCACACTTAACTTACAGCATAAGGTGGCCTGTAGCGTAGTGATTAAGGTAAATGACTGAGACATGCAAGGTTGGTGGTTCTAATCCCCGTGTAGCCACAATAAGATCCGCACAGCCGTTGGGCCCTTGAGCAAGGCCCTCAACCCTGCATTGCTCCAGGGGAGGATTGTCTCCTGCTTCATCTAATCAACTGTACGTTGCTCTGGATAAGAGCATCTGCCAAATGCCAATAATGTAATGTAACCATTTTCCTGCATTTTCATATGGGTGTTGGTAGAGCTACTGTACACAGCTACTGTACACATAAACAAATTAAGTATGATAAGTGTACAGTGAGTGCAGTTAAAGTCAATAGGGTGGCGGGGTACGTTTTTTCTTTCTGTGTAATCATAGTCTGATACATAAGTAACCTACATTCAGGTGCCACAGACACTGCCACTCTGGAACACAGCATTTGCTATAGTAAATTACTATTAAAATAAGAATGAAAAATGGGACCCAGTTTAAATAATTAAACTGTAAGCAGGAGTAACAAATTTGGTCAGTAAGAAGCACTGTAGGGATTGCCTGCCTCCAACCTAACAGTCACAAAAAATATATAATTTTATAATTGACAATTGATTTCAGAAACAATGTAAATCGAGCAATTGACTAATTGACTAATTGACACAGATTTGTTTCTAGTTTCTAGTATTTGAGGAGGATGGAATTAGACAATAATGTGCATAATTAATAGATAAAGAACAATTAGCAAATGAAACCAAATTTAAAAAGCTATTTACACTGCTTTCCATGGAATTTGCTATTAAAATGTTATGGCTTTCCACACAATTATAATAGCTGCTTTATTTGGTAGTAAACTGTATTCAGATGTTTATAGTTTTGATTAAAAGTTCAAATGCTAGTGATCCTCCTGAGACCCAACATTTATGGAGCGCCCCTTGTGGAGTGCGTGCAGCTGTCCCTGGATTAGGCTAGTGAGAAGCCTACAAAAATGGTATACCAGCACTGAGGGATTTCAAACCTGAGACTGGAGTTGTTTGGCAGCTTAGACTGAATTATTTTGGGTGGGATAAGGAACTGGTTCTCAAGTTCCCCTGTTTGCTGCTTTTTGTTCTGCGATTGCAATAACAGAATTTCAACAAACTGTAATTTTTTGACAAAGGAATTTGAAATGAAATAGTTGTTTACTAACATGAAAGTTAATTGTATGCAGTGTGATTCTGTGCTGGTAAACAATGTGAAACACATTTTGTTGGGATCTCCAGAGGGAATTAATTTTATTATTTTTGACCTAAAAAATGTTGCAATGGAAATATTTTCAAAATAATATTGATTTATATTGTAATGCACTGTAGGTTTCAGCATAGAATAGAAGTAGAACTTATGGTTGTTGAGATTAAGACCAGAGACCCGTACAAAGGAGAAACATTAATTGTCCAGTCATTGTAAGGGAGTGGGAGTGGAGGACCAGGGGCAACCGTGTAGGGGTTCGATAAGCCACCCATGAACTGTGGGAGAACCACTAAGCTTGCCAAACAAAAACAAACCCCAATAAAAGCGTACAAAAAGTCCCAGGGACTCAATGCCGTATTCTCCACAAGAAAATAAAATGAGAGTTAGAATTCCGGAGAGGGAGAAATAAAAATAAATAAAGAGAGGACACTCAACCTCCAAAAACCTCCAATACTACGAGGCGTTTTAGGGGAGAGGTCAGCTAGAAACCAAGTATACTCAGACAGCAGAGTCTCAGAGTGAGAAATCAGACAAGGGAAAGGAAAATAAGGCAGGGCATGGACACCAATGTCTCACTCTAGCCCAACACAACAGAAGTTCCTGCTTAATTTTCTATTTCTTTACTAAATTATTTAATTATTTAATTATTTCATTATTTCATTATTTCATTCGTTTCATCCCACAGTCCAAAGACATGCAGGTTAGGCTGATTGGAGAGTCTAAATTGCCCATGGGTATGAGTGTGTGAGTGAATGCTGTGTGTGCCCTGCAATGGCACAGGGCGTATTCCTGCCTTTCGCCCAATGTATGCTGGGATAGGCTCCAGCCCCCCTGCGACACTTTTCAGGATAAGCGGGTTAGGATAATGGATGAATGAATGAATGATTATTTCATTATTTCATTATTTCTTAAAGACCAGTCTTCAGTCTACCTCTTGTAACCATGTCAGAATGTGACAACAAAGCCCTGAACACAGAACAATCCAAAAAACTTAAATAGGGTAGCCTGTAATTAATAACAGGTCATTAGGTCTACCTGCTGAGCGAGGAAAGCATCGTGAACCAGCGGAGCCCCCTCTGGTTGCCCTGAGAGGCAACACCCAGAATCGACCAAAGCAGGCAGAGACCCATGACAGTCCTAGGGTAGGAGATATACGGGGCTCTATATTCTGGCCACCATCTGACGTGTTTTGAGCTGGCATACTGGCGATTTCATGTTTTCGTCATGGATTTAGATGATTCCGACCCCTCTGGTAATTTCGGGACTCGCTGTGCACCGCAGTGGAAGGAGAGTTATGTCAGTCAAGCAGGGCATTACTATTCTGGTTTAGCTTATTGCAACTTTCCAGTAAGACAAATCGACCATTTGCCCTTCTGCCTGTTGAACCCAGGTCAATTGGGAACCCTGTGGAGTCTCGCTAGTTTTGGTACTTTCCTATACAACACCAACAGGAAAATGCACACATTGCATTTATTTATTTATTTATTTATTTTTCTTCTTTCTGTATTTCTATATGTATTTATGTTTTTAATTGTTTTCTCATACTAGATTGTGATCCCAAAGGTACTGTATTTCATTATTTTTACATCTGTCTTTCTTACACCCATCTGTCATGAGAAGAATGGCAATATATGCGACTTGAACAATCTTTTCATTTGAATTAAGTGACTGTAGTTAAAATTATAGCAGATTATGGATAGACTGGATTTATAAACTGTGTTTGAACATCAACATAAAAAAATATGAAGACATAATTACCATTTGTGTTAAACAAGCAATAATCATTACACCTACCTTTATGTAATGCTTCATACCAGCATCATTGAGCAGTCTTATTCAATTCAATGCAATTACATTTTATTTTGATAGCGCTTTTCACATAGGACTGTCAGAAAAAACAGAGCAACAGAAGGGAATAAAAAATGGTGATACCAGCCCTGAGCCTCCAGATAGCACTTGAGGTAAAAAAAAACCCAAAACATGTTACGCCTATAAGGGCTTTCTACTAATCACAATTTAGCACTGAGCACAGCCACATTACCTCTAATCTTATGGAAGTGCTGAAAAGTGCCTAGGGAGGTAATAGCAGTGACCGAATTCACACAACAATCAGGAACAAGGCAGGAACAGAAGGTCTGCAAACAGAGATCCAGACAGCCATTCTGTAGACACAATGTTTTAAAGGCCCACACACAGCAACGTTCTCTTCCTGGTTTTAGTGTCTAAAACGACCACAAAACATTTGTAAAGAGCAAGTGACGTAGATTTTTTAAAAAGTCCCTAACCCTAGGCTCCACCTCCTATGGTGAACTTGCATGTTAACATGGACAATGGTGAAAGTGTAGCTTAAGTGGAGAGAATACTATAGAGAAGGAAAGGGAAAGGGAGAGGGATAAGGGAGCAAAATTGCCTGTAAATAACGAACTAATTTAGAAGATCAGCAGGTTCCTCAAACGGTGTCGAAAGGCTTTTGGCTCGGCCTCAAAGAGGCAGATTATGTGGGCTCAGAGGTTTATATTTAGCGATGTCCTTAATTATGCAAAAAAAAATGTTATGTCACGTGGGAACAGCTTGGAGAAATAGCAGTTATAAATATGCATACTTCTACCAAAATGTAAATTGTTTTACTTCGGTATCAGTACGGGACACAAATTGAAGGCTCCAGGATGATATGAAAAGCTCAAACTAAATAAAGATTATGCGTGGGGGCCTTTAACAAATACAGCCCCATCACCAGCTCTGCAATGTAAAGAGATGAGCCTGGATGAGTCTCCAAAACACGGTCAAATCATCACCATTGGGGAAAGAGGCACGACAATGTTTTCTCAATAACTCAGTGGCGTAAATTAAAAGACGTGTTCATTATTTATTTTTCTGATTCTTATATTATATCCTAATGAGTTCAGGGGCCTCAGCAGGATTACTGAGTTAGCCATATAACTGCACAAAGTGAAACCTGGAACAGTTATTTTTTTAGAGCCAGTTTGAATGTTATCACTCGATTGAATGGGCGTTATATGGATCTGTAGTGTTCTTGTATTCATATTATTGATCAACCATGTGAATAGATGGATAACGGCATTCTGAACCTACTAGTAGGTATTGTAGGCCCTTACTAACCCATATACAGTGGGCTCCAGAATTATTGGCAACCTTGCACGTTGTCCCCATGGACGGTGAGAAAGATGGTCAGGGAGGCCATAAATAACCCAAGGGTCACAGTTTAAAATTTCGCAAAAAGAACCATAAAATGGCACCTCCATACCAACAAACTCTTTGGAAGGGTGGTACGAAGACAGCCCCTACTGAACACAAAACCAATGATCTAAAGTGTGCCTAACCTCATCGGTATGACTGAAAGAGTGTACTTTGGTCATATGAGACTGAAAATGAGTGTTTAAGTCATACACACTATCGACATGTTTGGCAGCAAAAGAGGAATGCATACAAGGAGAAGCACCTCGTACCTGCTGTCAAATATGGAGGTGGGTCATTGATGTTTTGGTGATGTTTTGCTGTCTGTGGTCCTGGGGCACTATTTCAATGGCATAATGAATTCAACAACATACCAGGAAATCTTGGCAGAAAATCTGGTTGCCTCTGCTAGGAAGCTAAGACTTGGTCATAGGTTGATTGTCCAGACTTGCTTGTCAACTGGATTAGGGGGTCCATAATCACAAACCCAATATCCAAAAAGGATATTAATGATTCTGAAAAGTTCTGCACGGTCAACTATACCTCCAAATATTTTTGTGCACATTTATCAAGGGTGCCAACAATTATGGAGCCCACTGTACATGGAGCTGATAACCCCAGTAATCCTGCTTTGTGGAACAGGCCACTGCTCTCTCTGAAATAAAATAAATATTATGTGCCATCTGGATATGGAGCAGGTTTCTTGGCTAAACCCATTACTCAAAGATTATGAAGGTGCATGACAGCTGTTAGATACCGAAGACATCTTTCGCTAGATGTTTTTGCATCTGGGGGAAGGCTTGTCAATTTACATTACATTACATTATTGGCATTTGGCAGACGCCCTTATCCAGAGCGACGTACAACAAAGTGCATACCCACAACCAGGGATAAATTCGCTGAAAGACCCTAGAGGGAAGTACAATTTGAACTGCTACCTGTACAACAAAGATAAGGACGAGGGACAAATTTTTTTATTTATTATTATTATTATTATTATTATTATTTTAATTTTATTTTGGGTGGATTAAGAAACAAACAACAGAGCAAAAGTGACCAAAGTTCACTATCCAAACACTGCTTACCTAGCCAACTAAAAATGCCGATACACAAAGCAAGTCACAGAGACAACAATTAAGGTTCACAGGGAGGTAGGGAGGGATGGGGAGAGGTGCTGCTTGAAGAGGTGCGTCTTCAGCTTGCGCTTGAAGGTGGGGAGAGATTCTATAGTTCTGACCTCAACGGGGAGTTCGTTCCACCACCGTGGAGCCAGAACAGACAGTAGTCGTGAGCGTGAGGTGGAGTTTCTGAGAGGGGGAGGTGCCAAGCGGCCTGTGGAGGCTGAACGAAGAGGTCTGGCAGGGGTGTAGGGTCTGATGATTTTTTGCAGATAAGCTGGGGAAGACCCTTTAACTGCTTGGAAGGCTAGCACCAATGTTTTGAATTTGATGCGAGCCATGACAGGCAGCCAGTGGAGGGAAGTAAGCAGGGGGGTGACGTGTGAGTATTTGGGAAGGTTGAAGACCAGACGAGCTGCTGCATTCTGGATGAGTTGGAGGGGTCTGATGGCGGACGCTGGGAGGCCAGCCAAGAGGGAATTGCAGTAGTCCAGGCAGGACAGAACCATCGCTTGGACCAGGAGCTGGGTCAATCATGTCTTGCCTTCGTCTCAATCCCAACATTCCTGAAAATATCAAGAGTGCAGAAGTGCTGAACAGCCATGCAGTGATATTTTATTAAGCATGTTATGTGAGAATTCGGCTTTCTTCTAAAATTTAAGCACTTTAAGGTTCAGAGGAAGATATGTATCTTTTTGTTTTTATTGCATATCTTTTCCATCGTTTCCCTTAATATTACATTTCAGTGCTCTTTTCTTCCAAAATAATACTGCAAACGTGTTTCTCAGCACAGCTTTAAAATTCTAAATCTATGACATAAGAACAAGAATATAATTATGGGAAATCATATTTCTGTATTGCATCAACCAGCAGTGGCTGAACTTTAGTTAATTCAACCCAAGACAAAAAGGCACATTTCGTCTGAAGCTAATTTAATTTCATCCTGCATTACAATTGCTATCATAAATATTACCCACAAAACCATTGGGGAGTGAATAAATTGGAGAAAAAGAACACACACACATAGTCATTAGGACACATACAATTCTACTAGTGTACTGAAGGTTAACACTGGCTAAAATGTACTTTACAGCAGTGTGTGTGCACATGTGCACATATGCCTGTGAGTGTGTGTGTGTGTGTGTGTGTGTGTGTGTGTGTGTGCACAGGTGCATATGACATATGCCTGTGCGTATGCGACACTGTGTGTGCATGTATGCATGTGTGTGCATGTAAAGTATGCCTGTGTGTGTGTGTGTGTGTGCATGTGCACATATGCCTGTGTGTGTGTGCACATGTGCACATAACATATGCCTGTGCATATGTGACACTGTGTGCATGTAGGCATGTGAGTGTTGCACACGTGTGCACACATGCCTATGTATGTGTGTGTGCCAGTGCACGTATGCCTGTGTGTGCATGTAACGTATGCCTGTGTGTGTGTGTGTGTGTGCACGCACACAGGCCTGTGTGTGTGTGTACGGAAGGAAGTACCGTCCAGAGACCAGCATAATCAAGACACCAATTTGCCGATCTAACATTCCAGCACCTGACAGCTGTGTTTGCGCTTGTGTTGCAGTGTTTGATTGAGAATAGGCAGGTGAGGTGTGAGAGGGAGAGTCAACTTTCTGGCAGTCAGGGTGACACCACAGGCCATAGGCAGCATGTCCAGCTCTGTATAACTGCTCTCTACCTGCTGTCAAAGGGATTCAGCTCACAGCTTGGCAGAGGGACTCACATTTACAGCACTGTATCCAAACACAAAATGATTTCGCTGTCCCTTACTCATTTACAGTGGAGAGACAACTTGTTTTCTTGTTTTCACTTTCCCGTGTTAGATTTTGTGGGAAAATGCAGGACATATTGATAATGTCCATTCTTTATAGGGTACCAATGCAAAATGTATATAACTTATACATACAATGTGTATCAGGGTAAGACACAAGCCTGCAGTTACACTCTTGCCCACTAGTCAGTGCACAGAGTATAGCTTGAATAACTGACACATTACTAAATAAATTGGTAACATTATACAGCACGTAGGCACGACCAAGTAAGTACGGTCTTTATTGACACTAAATTTAGATCCAACATGCAATTAAAAAGTAATAACGAATAAACAGTCAGCAAAAACAGTTTAATAGGATAGCTCAATCACTGCTTTCTGAAACCTGACCTGATTTCATATTTGGGCATACAATTCAGTGCAAATCTTGCATGTCAAAATCAAATAATTAACCACATGGACATTAATTGGTTAAGAGGATTTAAAAATTAAATACAAAAATAAATCTTTTGTACTGCCTCATAATATTTTCTTTGCAATGTCGTAGTCTGGGAAAATGACAGGGCTAGCTTGCTACACAGTCTGCTGACCTGGATGAATGAGAGTGGTGCACACTGACAGCTGCAGTGACTGTCTGGGTATCATCTTTGGCTTTAAGTAGAAATGTATCCATAGAGCAGGGGATAGTATCATGAAGTAAGATTAGCTACTGAGTTAATGTAGCTGAGTAAAACCCGGAATCCTCCTAAATCTGGAACACAAACTGAAAAAACCCCAGCTGGTTTACTCAGTGCAGTTATTCGGCTAGTTAAATCAGTAATCCTGCTTTGTGATACAGGCCCCGGGGCATTTGTTTTAGCAAAGCAACTTTCTAGTGAGACTCACACGTCTCACATGGGGGCGACGTTGGCTCAGGCGGTAAGAGCAGTTGTCTGGCAGTCAGAGGGTTACCGTTTCGATCCCACCCTGGGTGTGTCGAAGTGTCGAAGTGTCGAAGTGTCCCAGTGTCCCTAAATGCTCCTGATGAGCTGGTCAGTGCCTTGCATGGCAGGCAATCGCCGTTGGTGTGTGAGTGAATGGGTGAATGAGAAGCAACAATTTCACAGCGCAATATAAATGCCAACCATTTTACCATTTACATGTAGGCTACTTCCGATCTTAAAGTCGTAGCAAGTTCTCCTCCAAGTGAAACTGAAAAGTTACTACTACTAGCTGTAACTACTATGTTCTTTTCTTTTTGCTAATATCCATCATGAGACAGTATGTGGGATCACAGGACAAAGGGTCAAAATACTGTGCAGTGCAATTTTCTTGCTGGTGTCTTGCGTTGTCAAACAGTGACTGATGGTGGCATTGCTGCGTCCAAGGACCATCAGGACCTGTTAGGTCAAGGAATTATATCTCTGAATATCTGACAGTGAGTGTGTCTGTAGGAGACTTAATTCATTCAGAGATGACTGAGGACATAATGAATGTTCACTGCTAATTTTCAGACAGGGTATTTTGAGGGTTAGTTTAATCAACTAGCTAACTATTCACCCAACTCTCCCTCCCTCCTCCACACGCCCTCAACCCCCCCCCCCCCCCCCCCAATCTTTCCCTCCAACCTTCCGATGTTTACTCTTAGGATGATTACACATAATTTCAGAGACCACTCTTCCAGAAACGGTATAGAAAGATAAATGAATAGTGGCCATTTAAAAAAAATACTGGCATGCTTCATTAATCAGTCATAATTACCATGGAGAACTCAGTGATCACACTCCATCCTTTCCATTTTTCTTCCCTATGCAAACAGAAGAATTTAAAAGAGCCCCATGCTAATATCACACTCCTCTGATAGAAATAAACATCACCTGGAGAATTTCTTTTTACTTTTTATGCTTTGAAGGTGGAGAAGTACGTGCCATTACTTGTTCCAGCGTAAAACTCAAAGACGGAGAGAGTATGAAAGAGAGAGAGATATTCGGCCAGGAAGAGTGGGATTGATCTTTGATTAAACAACTAAGAGCCTCAAAGCACTCTGTCTGAATATTCGCAATGAACCTGTATGATATCCTCAGATTTCATGAGCCTACAGGGTCATGGTCATGGAGAGCTGCAGGGTGTGCTGGCTTTTGTTGTTACTCAGCACTTAAATGATTAATTAAAGCAATTAATTACACAGTTAACTCGTCTCACCTGGTTTCCTGGGTCTGAATTGGTTGCTGATAGTAAGGCAAAAACAAAACCTTGCACACCCAGGACCAGGAGTGAGGACCACTGGGTTAGAGGAACAAGAGGGGGAGAGATGTGTCCACTGTTTTTTTGCTCCTTTCTCCTCCCACACGTTTTGTATTATGTTTTGCAGAAACAGCAAGTGGGTCTTATTAAAGGCATTTTATTCCCTCAGAGGACAAGCAATCTGCATTGTGAGCATTCACATTTTTCACGGCACAAGTTTCACTAATTGGGTATTAATGTTTAATCATGTGGCAAAAGACCAATCGTTTTTATAGCAGCGCACTGCAAGCATCCTTTAAATTAAAAATATTCACATTTGCATACAGACACAGACACTTTCATCTACAAACATGTACAGCTACTATATGTATGGACATGATTATGAAAGTCTGTGCATTGTGGGAAATATGTTGTCTTACTCAGTCTCAGGAGAACAATACTATGCGAGAGGTCTGGTTTCACAGCAACCAGAAAATAACTAAACGAGTTTTACTGCCATTCTCCAGTCAGAGAGAAAAGAAAAGGACAAATGAGAAGACGCTAGCAGGGAGTCTTCCTGATGCATAGCTGTGCTAGATCCCTGCATGAGCTGGAAAGTTGATTGACGCTGAGGGCAAGTCAGACATAGTGAGCAGCTGCTCTTGTGTCAGGTCAGTGGACCAGAGCGGAGATGTTCACATGAAGCTCGCTGTATCATTAGAGTCTGCGCAATTTATCCGCTGTCTTGTGACAGTCTTATCAATCTCATCCTTTAAGCTGGGAATGGGATTCCCAAATGCCAAACGCGTCGTGCCTCAACTTGGTTAAGTGCAGCTTCCATTGAGTGCAGCAGGGGGCAGCACAATCACTTTGGAAATGGTGCATTGCAGCAGGCAGGGAGGAAGGGAGAGAGAGAGTGTGCGTAGGGGGGTTTGGAGAGAGGAATTGTTTAAATATGGTTTAAGCCTAGGTATTGTGAATGTCCTCTACATATAACTACATGTCTTCATATTAGCCTATTTACAAGGTAATAACATACTGTATGACCCAAAGTACACCCCAAAACATTGATAGCGCTGGAATATGGATTTTTTTCTGTGAAAAATATAAGTAAACATTTGGTTGCAACTTGGACCGTGATATCATTTTCATATCAAAACTTTGGCAAGCAGACTAAATTTCTATGAATTGTACAGTACATGATACATTGTATGCTTTGTGCATGTGAGTGACTGAATGTTTTGTTAAGTTATATAATATCAGTTCAGTGGAATCGAAATTTTAACAGTATAATTTAAAACAGGTTTAATGTAACTTCTGTGAAAAGAAAAAACAAGACATACAATCATTAAATCTGAAAATGCAAGGGTAGGTTAGTAGGTATTTTAGTTACACATAAAATATTACACTCATGACCAATCCAGTGGGCCATGATGGACAAGACACCAAACAATGTTCAACCAAACAATTTCCTTAGGGTTAATTTTCTGTATGCTCTGTAGATATGGACAACCTTTAGCATAGTGGTTAAGGTACATGACATAGACAGGGACCCGCAAGGTCGGTGGTTCAATCCCTGCTGTTGCCACAATAAGATCTGCCCTTGATTGGTCCAGGGGAGGATTGTCTCCTGCTTAGTCTAATCAACTGTAAGTCGCTTTGGATAAAAGCGTTAGCCAAATGTAATGTAAAGATATGAGCATGAAATGCATTCTGGGTGAGATGTGTGGACACTTCAATGATCCAGCCTTTGTTCTAGACTAATCACATCTTCAGCTATGGATCTTTTGAAATATTCAATCCAGTGGGGGTTGCTTGTTCCCACGTTTGCACATATATTTGTGCATTTTCAGTCAGACTGAGTTGAATAGGTCTTTTCAGTTCATCTGCAGTAATGACTAGGGCGATTTGTGTGACACTGATTAAAACATTTTCCCATGATAAATTAATAAAATGACCAATGAGGAATTGTTTTATCTAATTATGAAGTTTAGTGTAATTGGATTAGTCCAAAGGTTTAGATAAAAGCACGACATTTAGAACAGCCACGGCACTTTAGAGCATGGCTTGATACGCCTTTCATAATTTGTGTGATGCTTGTTTCCCATAATTAAATGCAATTTTGTCAGATGCTCACTGGAATGTGGTGTGGAGAGATCAACTGTAATGAGTTCTGTGTTGCTAATGTGCTTTAAAATAAACGGGAAACTAGCTAAACGCTATTTGCGATATGCGCTGAAAATATCTCCCTCACACTCCGCTTGCGTGGAATGTGTTCATTCATATCTCTGTCACAGGACATCTCCCGCTGGGAAAACAAGACGGTGGAAACACAGAAGCTGAGGGACAGGGGCTGGTTGTGGCAGCTGTGAATAAGTAAGAACTAATAATGTGTCTCAAATTGCAGACTTGTGGAATAGTTAGTACGTAAATCAAGCGCGGAAGTTAACAGTCAAGTGATCAAGTGCATCCCAAACTCAAGTTCTCTTTGTATTTTCGAGTCTGCTTCGGAGCGCATGTTCCGTTCCCAGAAATCATTGTGTTTTCAGAACCCACAGCAAAGAAGAAATTGGACTATTAAATATGTGATCAACTATGAAGGAATGTTAGCTATCAAGCTAAAAATACAATGCAGCAGCTAATGAGGACATAAAACTACATATGCTAGCTAATGCCACTGACTGGAGATGACTAACGTTAGCCGTGAATCCTGCTCCCCAAAGATAATCCTTAAACTTTTCGGTCACTTTCCACTTCAGGCCCAACAGCTCCAGCTTGAAGGGTCTGTAGTTCTGGTCGTTTCTCTCAGCGGAGTGCAGGGTCCAGCTAGCACAGGCAATCACATCAGGAAGAGTGAAATCTGGATACGCCAGGACGGGGCGTGGAGAGCAGGCCAGCCTTCAACTCCTCGATCGCAGCTCCGGGTACAGACCTGGGGGAAGAGGGTGATACCATTCACGACATGGGGGAGCATCACCGATAGGTATCTGATGGTATATTACCGCAGTCTGGCCACAGTCCTCCTCATGTGCCGTGAACATCCTCGCCCACAGCTCCAGCAGACTCTGAACCCAATGGTGCTGCTCAGGAATGAGGCCCAGAGGAGGAGGCAGAGGGCTCTCCACCCCTAGGGGTGCCTGCGTGATCCGCACATCCACCCCCACCTCCCTCGGGCGGGGGGTTCGCAGCACCAGGTCAAGCCCACCCTGTATCTGTGAGGGGGCGATGCAGGACACCATGGCCAGGAGGTGCTGTCAGGGTAGGGAGAGACGGTAGGGGTGTACATTAATGAAGCGCAGGGGGACCTTGCCCCCGTGCACGCAAACCACAGCCCGGCCCACCTGCCACTCACCTCCATCTACCACCCCCTCAAACAAACAAACCTCCCCATCCAATTTCTCCCACCCCTCCACAGGAAGCCACTGGACAACCTCAGAACACAGCGGTACCCCCGTATCCGCCCCCTGGGTTAACTGTACCACACTCTCCAGCGGGGTAGTCTTGCCAACGAGAGAGGTCATTGGAGAAGGGGCAGACTGGTCAAAGCTGACAGGAAGGCAACATAGATGCTGTAAGGGCTTTATCTAATGATAAATGGAATACATATTGAGGATAAAAAGTGTATAAATAAGTTGTTTTGGAAAATTTGTCAACTGGACACAATTCCTCAAGCAAAACAAAAATAGAACACTGAATTTGGATATATTGATTGGAAAACTGTTTGGACTTTGTATCACGAATAAAGTAAAATAAGTCTCCTATAGAATTATTCAATAAATCTATCCTTCGAATCAAATGCTATTGAGGCTTAAGGTCGATGGATGCTGGAAGGATTTGTTTCATGTTTCTAACTCAATGCCAAAGGCCTGACGGGGAGCTTGCATTGTGCGACCGAGCAACACCTGGTGCTCCACATCATGGCAGCAGTTCAACTCCTAGGATTACGTGATTGATGGGGTCCAGCCACGCCATCCTCCCTCAGCCTGCAGAAACAGGAAGGCAGCTCATATCCCGTGGGCCGTAAAGCTGGACGACTGCCTCCGCTCCCGGACTCACCCGTTAAGAGGAGACTTGCGGGGGGTGTTAACACCAGGAATAACAGATCGTATTCTCATATCCAATCAACAGTTCCAGAGAATTTATTTACACCCGGAGAAGCGCGAAACTCTGGGACTGCACCTGCGGCTGATCCCCTGTCAAGCTATCCTGCCTTATTTTCAAGTGCGGAGAGAGCAGCGAGGGACCGGAAAATGCTAATGATCGGCTGGGCCAGTGAGATGGTTAATGATGTTGAAGAGAAAATCACACACACAAAACATTCCAAGTTTTCATTATGGCAAGATAAAATTACCTCCATCAGTAACCAACAACAATGATAACCAAAATGATGAATTGAAAACAAACAAAACCAGGCGCCAATAATTATGCCATTCGGCTTTGCACTTTGGCAAACAAAAAGAAATGTGCACTCAGGCAATTTTCCGGCCTTACAGAGGGGGCAGGATTCGTCATTCTATTAGCATAACGTACAGCGAGGGGCACTTCTCATTGCAGTGCACAATTTTTTAGCCATCACACTTTTCATGTTGAGTCATTCCTTTTGAACATTTAAACATATGCAGCCTGTAGTTAATGTTTTGTAATATTATAGTTCTGGGTAAAGCAGGGTTCTCTCCGGACTCATGTAACGCAATTAGGGCCACAGGAGTTATGTCCTCTTCAAGCAGCTCTACGGATGCATTAATACAAAGTCTGAATATTTTATTGGAATGATACATCAGGGAGAAGTTGTTTTTCAGTGGTCTACGTTCGGGTGAATGTATAAACACTTTACTTTCTGGTTTTAGTCTTGTTTGTTTCCACATCATTTGTTTTATTTATTTGGTTGCAACCTGATCCTGTTCCTGCTATAGATCAGACGGAAAAACTAATCTTCAAAAGGGGATTTTTTTTTGTTTGTTTTACTGTTTGATGTTACTGACTAAACAAAGCACAAGAAAAATCTGTCAGTGGGAATATTACTTCTTTAAACCAATTTGTATCCTTTTTTCTTTTATCCTAATTTTAAATTCCCAAATGTATTTGTTGGTCTTGCATTCATTCAAAAAAGAAAAGAAAAAAAGGAAAGAATAAACTTGTAATGTGTTCTCAGAAGCAGAAGTTGTCAGCAACCACTTCTTTTCATTTTAAGTTGTGCAAAAGGACTGCATGGCTGTCATAGGCAGACTGCAGGGTCCTGCTGTACCGGAAGTTTCCGTATTACGCAATGCCATTGGGGGACACTCCCCATTCATGTGCGATGGTCAAGACCTCCCCACGGCACTATGTCCTGTCATGACCAGCACGAAATTCCAGATTGAAAAAGACACTCAAATGTCTGACACTTAGCCTATTAACATATCTAATAATCAATATCTAATCATACTGTATGTCTTATAGATGTATGATATTTTAATACTAGATCGCTATTACTATCCATACTGACTGTGGATACCATGCATATGCGTGCACACACTTCTCAATCAGCTCTCTCCATTAGCTGAACCCTTCTGTGTTTGTACGGTTGTTTAATACATTTATTTTATTAAACCCTGTTTTGTTTTGATGTCACCTGAACACATTTTCGAAGAACTTCCCACCTATTTGACCGTTAATATTGGTAACTTTAATTATTAATGAAATCTCCACATTTTTGGTTAGATAGGTAAGATAAAAGTAATTTTATGAGACTGATAAATTTTTGCAGTTATAATAGTACACCACATAATTGGCGCCATATGTGAGGATTATTAAAACAGAAGCGTCAATCAATCCTTGCAATTCTAGGGGCATATCCGCTACAATGTTATCTGGACAGAATTGTGAAAGGGAAAAAAAATAAGTTAAGCATGCCTTACCATACAAAAATACAAGTAACAAAACATATACACAAACGTATCAAAATGCAAAAAGGATTAAAGCAAAAGTACACTCAGACGCAAAATTGAATCTAGTGCATATATGTTTTATTAATGCATCAAAACTGTTTTTATAACCTGGCAAAAGAGAGAAATCCACAAATACTTCTCTTTGAAGTAAAATCTGAGATGGATAGGATTACTGTAGGTCACTGGGTTCATGATAGATAGCTCTATAACAAGCTACTGCATGTCAGCGGTCATAAGCTTGTTAGGAAGTTAGGAGGAGTAAAGTGCAGAAGGGTTGTTACCACTTTCTGCAAGGTCTGGTGCACCTCTGAGACAGAACCGTGATGTCAAATACTGCTGAGCCAATCATTACGTTTCTGTCTAACCAGCATACTTTAACAGAATGAGATGAAATTATAATGAGAGAGAGCGAGAACAGACTTGACTCTGAGAATGTATTTATATTGATGAAGCAGTACTGCAGCACTCTGAGGAATCATGTTTAACTAAAGTTTAGAACTAATATAAATTTTACCTCAGAGTAGGTGGTAAGAGGTTCGTATAAATCTTTTTATGCCTACTTTCAGTGGGGATTCAAATAGTTTTTAAGAGTAGATCTCATTTTATTTCTGTTATGGCATATCATGTAATGAATGCACTTGGTCTTCATAATGTTTCCCACAGTGTTTATCAAAATAGGAAAATATCCAAAGTGAATAGATTTAATTATATTGCGCTAGTCTTCGAGGTACATTTATAATTTAAAAATGATCATTATTTGACTTTATTTCACTTTTATTATGTGGCTAACAGATTACCAGTTTTGTTCATTTATAAATTATTGTTTAACTAAATTTGATCTTTATTAGTGCTTTTAGTGAACATTGTAAAACAAAGTTTTATTTTCTTTATACTGTATCTTAATTCCTGATGGCCACTTCAAGCTAATGCCAAATATAATGACATTAAGTTTGTAATGTCAGTCTTCAGTTGGGATGTGCATATCAACGGACCATATACATCTGTCACTTAAGCAACTTGATTATAAAATGACACATTATCGATTTCATAGTTTTTTTTTCTGAAGAAAACCAAACTGTAGTGAGAAAGATGCTGTTATTGGCTGAGTTGGTGGACTGCCACAAAAACGCAATTGATAGTCAGGGACAAACAATGACATATGTTGTTAAACCACTTTTATTCACAACAACCTTTCCACAACATTGTAAATTGTTGCCATATCACAGTGTGCTTGCAGGACTTGCCCATAGCTATCTCTATAATAAGCAGGAACATATAAATACTGGTATTTGCTGAGTCAGAAGTACTTTTAAGGCAAAAAAAAAATCTATTTTTTATTCTTAGCTATAAATGTAGGACCGAATTTGCATTCCTCACAGAATTTCCAAGCACACAGCACCTACCTCTGAGCTACTTTTTCAATATGGATGCAGATCTGAAGGAGAATCCTCTGCTTTGCCTGGTCCTGAATGAATTATTAGGGCAGGTAGACCTCACTTTATAGGTCAGACTCCATGCAATGCTCCTTTGGCATATACGGCACGTATATCTTCTAGATAAGTACTCAAGCAAGCAATTCAGGTTAAGCTGAACTGCCACTTTGATGTTACACTATGGGCACTATGGGTTGTATTTCACACTGCACTTCATGTATGTACCGCAACGATTTGGGTTTACATGCAATACATGATAAGAGAAAAAATATTCTAATCTGTGAAAGGCAGCAGCAATATCCCTTGGGCTGTATGCATGGGTTTATCATTGCAAAGATCACATTAAAAATAGATTCACTGCACAATAGAGCTGACATTCTCAACAGTTTATATGTTACAGCCAACATATAAGAGGTAAGGTGGGAGGATTTTCTGCTGAAGCAGCATCATTTCATTCCGAACCAGGTTAGGCTGTTTCTAAAGATTAAAAACGATTCCCTGTTAGGTAGGACATGTAATTACCTCGGCAACCGCATTCTTCGGAAATATCAAAATGCTGGAGCACAATGCACACCCTGCAAGGGGCCCCGGATAAAATGGCCTCCACCGAGCCAACAAACAGCACTATGACTCGTAATGATAAGTCCTAATTACAAGCGGCCTTTTCAGTGTTTTAGATACAGCGAACCTCACAGCAGTAATCCATAATTTCCCAAGGCGGCGTGTTTTGTTTTTATTTCACAGATGAATTATAGCGTTGCATCATTTTAACAAACGCTCCCCTCCCCTCCGCTCGGGGAGAGAAAAGATTAATGAGAAGTGTCCTGTGTCTGAGGGAGGGCACCGCTTCTTAAGGCGGGGTTGCTGGAAACTAAGAGGGTGGTGCGGGAGCAGAAAGCGGGGAAGTGTTGGTTGGGAAACATCATGGGAGCCTGGGCTGTCATGTAGGATAGAGACTGAAGACGAAAAGGAATGGTTTCAACACTGAATGTAGAGGAGAAACCTTTAGCATGAAATTATACTTCAAGAATAGTGAGAAAACCACCAAATGGAAGCCAGAACTGCAGACTAGTAACAGAGATTTTACAGGAAAAAGATCGAAAGCTGATCTTTCAGCGCCTATTCTGCTTTAGCCTAGCCATACGAGAGGTACGGGAAGTGGCATGCACATGCGTAGTTACATTCTGTAAGTCTACTGCTCCTCTCGAAGAAAAGCAAGAGAAAGCATTTAATTTCAAGACACTGCACATGTGCAATGTGAATAACTGCAAAACAAATTGCTTTTTTCTCTGCGTTAACACTATATTTTGCCCAAATAAACCATCCATTTCATACCTAAAAATCTAGGTTATTCAACGACTCATGCAAATCCAATAAGGTACGGATCAACAGCTCATCATAAGAAACACTCCCATAGCGACCCATTGTAAATACAGCGCTGAGGTCCGCATAAGCAGATTTAAGCATCGCAATTTAGCCCCTTTAGGCCTCTCCCCAATGTTGTTCTCTGCTAGTAATATGATTCTGATCATGTGGTTAATATCCCACCCAGTGAGACTGACTGGCAATGGGCCAGGCACTATCCGCTTCAGTGTAGCTCCCATCGTAGTGTCATGGCAAATGAAGCATAGCCCAGCTTTACTCTAGGTGGAGAAGTAAAGTCAAGACAAAGAAAACACCTCCTGTTGTGCACCCACGGGGCTTGGCTAGGAATTTTGTGCCCCCTGAAAGAATATTGCCCCCTGAAAGAATATTGAATACCCCCCCTCCCCCAAGCTGTGGGACCCTAGAATCGTGATCACCGTTCACCCCACTAGAGACAGCCCTCCTGGGGGTGGAGTAGAAACAGTCGGCGGGCCAGAACATGGGGTGTGGTATAGGCAGTGAGCTCTGAGGGAAGAGGATGGGGAAAGGCATTTATACCACAGACTAGAAGACAAGATAAGATGAGACACACACCTAGACTGGTTCATTAAAATCTCAGGTGCACCTCTCCACAGTGTGAGCGTGCGTTTGTGTATGTATGCTGAAGGCTGAGTGATTACGTTTGTGCTGGAGGAGACCTGTGTTTGTGGCGAACTCCACCCCATCTTGCTGTCTGGGCAAGCTGCAGAGAATAATGAACACCTTCGGGATACTGGACTGGACCAAAGCACTACGCTGAAACAGAAGCCAAGCTCCCCGTGGACTAATGCGCTCAAGCATCTAACAAATTAGAAAACATCCCCACAGGGACATATCTGGGCCTTTGTTTAGCTCCAGGATATTGTTTTGTGCTAATGTTTAATATTTCAGGCAAAGAGGCACACTTAAGTTACCACAAGATGGAGAATCTGTTTGCCAGACTTATGCAGCGATAGCGCAACACATACCACTTCTTTCACTTTTTTAAATGCTACTGAACTGAATGTTATTTTCATCACAGACAAAAATGTGTTCAGCACTCACCTGTTAATGAGGTACACGTAGGTTACAATTGCACTATACATTACATAACATTAATGGCATTTGGCAGACGCTCTTATCCAGAGCGACGTACAACAAAGTGCATACCCATAACCAGGGATAAGTGCGCTGAAATACCCTAGTGCAGTGGTTCTTAACCTTATTGGAGGTAATGAACCCTGCAAGCTTCATCAGTGCATTCACCGAACCCTTCGTAATTGAAAAAATAAAATCTGATTTCTTCAAAACCTAGGTATATATTTTATTAGTGCACAAAATGAACCATGCATCAGTTGCACACAAAACTGTATTCAAAGAACAAAACCAACAAAACATGAATTTCACACAAAAAATAACTCAATGAATATTTACTGCAGACCAATGTGACTTTTGCTGTTGCCTTTCAGATACAAGTTCAGAAATACGCGGCTTCACCTTGGCAAGTGCTACTCTCATATCGTTTTCGCAACAAAGTCTGTTCCTTTTCTTAGTTCACCGCCCTGCATCTGTCAATTGAGATGATTGAGAGCATCAAAAATATCAGCTATGTACGCCAAAATGAGAATGAATTCAGAATTTTCAAAGCAATCTGTGTGACCATGTTGGTACTCTCGCAAAAACAGGGCTAATTCCACACGCATGGCAAAAACACGATTCAGCACCTTTCCTCGGGATAACCACCGAATGTTAGAATGGTACAGAAGTACCTCGAATTCAGAGCCCATTTCATTACACAGCTCTTTGAAGATGTGGTGCTTCATAGCACTATTTCACACGTAGTTCACACATTCAACTACAATTTTTAACACTTCTGCCAGTTTTGGAGGCAAGGTTTTTGTTGCCAACGCATGCCTGTGCAGAACACAGTGCGTAACAATGATGTGTGGTGCATCGGATTCCACCAGCGCTCCAAAACCAGAGTGTCGTCCCAGCATGGCTGGAGCTCCGTCCGAACAAACTGCAGAAACCATATTCCACGAAAGATCATTGTCTCTGAAGAAGTCATCCACGAGTTTCTTCACATCGGCTGCCTTGGTTGTTGTTGTAAGAGGCTTACAAAATAAAAAATCTTCCTTTATCACGTCGTCTTTCACATAGCGCACGAATACAACAAGCTGGCTTAGATTGGAAACGTTGGCGGTCTCGTCGAGTTGGAGGCTGAATTTTGCTGGGCTTGAAATCAGATCTGCAACTACTTGAGCCAAGATGTCATAGTTCATGTCGTCTATTCTTCTGCTGATAGTGTCATTTGAAAGAGGAATTTGGGATAACTTATCTTCAGCAGCTTTTCCCAGCATGATATTAGCCATATTCAACGCAGCTGGTTTTACGAGTGTTTCACCAATGGTGTGTGGTTTGCCCTGCTTTGTGATCAGGTACACAACTTCGTACAATACTGTGAGGATCGGTTTGTCGATGGGTACAAAGCCGAGAACAGGCAGAGTAGCCTTTTAATCGAATCTGGCTCTCTTCACCTTGAATTCAGCGAGCGTTGTGTTCTTGTATTTTCCAGCTGCAGCTTTAGGAAGTGCTCCCTTAGTTTTGCCGGTGCTAGACTAGAATTGCTCAACTTGGAATTGCAAATCATGCATTGAGGACGCTGACTCCCATCACGTTCCTTTATACACGTGAATCCATATTGTACGTATTCGTCCAACCACTTTCTTTTTTTGCTCGACATAGTTAGTATGAAGGGATTGAAAAATTAAAATAAAATCACAAATGACGTACAGTCACAACAGCCACAAGTCTTCTGAGCGCATCAAGTTCCCTGCAGCACAGATATCAAAGCCAAGCGATGTGGCGTGATCAGCTGTAGCCAATGATGGTCAAGCGGAGCGTGACGTCACAAATAATACGAGTGGGCTGAACGGAACGGACACACACACATACACATAAGCCTGGGCCAATTTTTTGCCTTGTTCAAAACGCAAAATTATTATTATTATTTTTTATAAATTAATATTTAAAAATTAAATTTTATATTGTTATAAAATTTATCTTTTAATAAACTAGTTTATCATGGAAATTTATTTTGTGTAACAAATTTTTACTAAATATTTGTAATCTAACACGGCGAAGAAAAGTTGTATGTTGCCAAATTGTCGGCAGCCGATTTTTTGACGGCCGACAAAAACGGCCCGACATTGCTAATGTGAACCGAGCTATACTGTGTGTGTCTTGACCGCTGCTGAACCCCTGAGACTGTCTCAACGAACCCCTAGGGTTCGATCGAACCCAGGTTAAGAACCACTGCCCTAGAGGGATGTACAATTTCAACTGCTACCTGCACAACAAAGATAAGGACCAGGGCCTATTTGATTTTATTATTATATTTTTTTAAACAAACAAACAAAGCAAAAGTATGAGCAAACCCCTTAACTAGCCAAACACTGCTTACCTAGCCAAACTAAAAATACTGATACACAAGAAAGCTAATCACAGACAGACAACCATTAAGGTTCACAGGGAGGTAGCTATACTAGCTCTCAATATCACATTGATCCTATGGCCAATCTACTCTTACTGGAACACTACTGCTCTGTTATCTCTGGCTGTATACCTGTAAGTGTCTCTCTGTTTGGCTACTTTATAATAGTGTAATTGTAGCAACCTGCTATTCTTGAGGGAAGAGAGAAACAGTTCATCGGGAATGTAGCTGAATAGTTCTCCAGTGCCTTGATATTAAGATATGCAGGACCAGTGATGTCTTTGCATACATATGCAAAACTCAAATACAGGTTCACTTTGCATTTTTACATTTTCAGATGATCAGGGTGATTTGGGAGATTCAACTGATTGACTCTCACTCTATTCCCTTATCATTAGTCTCTCTCTCACTCTCTCCTCATTCTGGAATCTTCAATAAATACATAAATTAAGATGTAGGCAAGTTGGCAGGCAGTTTCACAAATAACAATGACAATCCAGTCTTTTTTCATATATTTCAGTTATTCCTCTAGCCAGTTTACTCGCTCTGCTAGAATAAGGATGAAAACAAATCAAGTCAACTCAAAGCACAGTGAATGAATGATACATAGAGAGAGCTGTCCATTTTGAAGCAGTAGATCATTTAAATAGTTATATTTGCTAAATTTTACAGAGACAAATAAACTGGTTATCAAATTTCGACTATCATTAAATGTTTGGTAGGCTATGCCTGCAAATTCAGTATTTTACTCATAACTTACTGGTGTTAGGGAAAATGCTTTTTAACATTTCACAGGTGAGCATCGTCTAATGAAACAGATCCCAGTAAATCAACGATAGCTATACTAACAGAAAGTGACCAAGATAAAAAGACATTAAGCTGGCCACTAACATTTATCAGTATTTTGTCTTCTGATTACCCCTTGTTGACCTTGAAGACCGAAGACCGGAATGTGCTAGCTACCCCCTTCTAGGAGAAGCAGAGACATTAAGGTCACAGGCTGTCTGTCTGCTGGGAGACAGCCAGAGAAAGACTCCAAATAAGCACTTAATTGAGAAAGTGTTCCAATAGTAATAAGGATGAAAAATAAAAGGTTATTGTCTTTATGTTAACACACATTGTCAATTAAGAATCAATTCAGAAAATTACCCTTACACTGGTCAGCTAGCAAGCTAGTTAACTTGCCATTGCATTGTGATATTTAATTACCTGGATAGCTAGCTAACCTCACTACCTTTCCTAATCATGTATCTGTTTCGAGACTAGTGGCCAGTTTGTAAGTTATGTTTTGCTAGTTGAGATATTTTAAAGTGAAGCTTTGTACAACGTTACAGTGGCTTCAGAATATATTCAGACCCCTTGACTTTTACTGTAGTGTTATCGATTTAAGCATTATGGAATGAAAACCCATGGTATCTCGTGGATATTGGTACAGCCTGCAGGGTGGTCGCGGAGTGCCTTTACACACCCTAGGTTCGAGATCCATAATGCTTTTATACAGCGATTACCACAGTGCAGGTATTGAAATAACTATTACTGTGGTGATGAGTCATCATCTGCTTCGCGGTTTTTGGTGGTATTTCAAACCAAAGATGTTGCCTAAGTTGTATTTTTTGCATTCCTGCTCCTTTCCAAATCAAAGGATACTTTAAACTCACTTATTTTATTTTACTTTGATTTAGCGGTGAGATGGTGATAATGTTTAGTTACGTTCATTTTGATTACAAAGTAGATAACGGTGATCTACAAATGTGGAGTAATTTTAAAAGATGTGTGAACATTCCATTTAGCCATGCATATATCGTGGATATTTGCACCTCTAGAACACAAACTGACCAACAGAGACAATGGACCGGACCTATCCGTTGTATAATGAATTTTAAAACCGCACCAAGTGAAAATATGTTTTTAGAAATTTTTTGCTAATTTAGAAAAATATAAAACTAAAATCTCTCATTTTATTAGTATTCAGATACTTAATTTAGTACTATGTAGAAGCCCATTCTAGAGCAATTAAAGCTTCAAATCTTCTTGGGTAAGTCTCTACAAGCGCAAGCACATCTGGATTTGGGGAGTCTATCCCATTCTTCCTGGCAGATCCTCTCAAGCTCAGTCAGATTGAATGGGAAGTGTCTGCGACTCAAGGACAGTCCAAAAAATGTATCAGAGCCATTCCAGCATTGTCTTGTCTGTGTGCTTCTGGTCATTGTTGTGCTGAAAGGTGAATTGTCGCCCCAGTCGAAGGTCGCATGCACTCTGGAGTAGGCTTTCTGCAAGGACCTCTCTGTATTTGGCTGCATTCATCCTTTCCTCAATTCTGACCAGTCTCTCGGTCCCTGATTCTGAGAAGTACCCCTATATGATGATGCTACCACTACCATGCTTCACTGTAGGAATGGTATTAGCCAGGTGATGAGCAGTGCCTGGTGTTTGCCAGACATAGTGCTTGGAGTTCTGCCTAAAGAGTTCAATTATTGTCTCATGAGACCAGATAATCTTTTCCCTCATTCTCTCATAATTCTTTAAATGCCGTTTGGCAAACTCCAAGCAATTAACCATAAAGGCCTAATTGATGAAATGCTGCTGAGACAGTCATCCTTCCAGCAGGTTCTCCCAGCTCTGCAGAGGACTTATGAATATGTCAACCGGACGTGGAATAAAAGTGAGTAAAAGGATGTGTTTATGAAGAGAAATGGTATCAAGGATTGCTAGAAAATGGCTTTTATTGTCTGTGACTGTGTCTAGTCTGTGACTAGGTCAAGGTTGTAAACCGTTAGTGTGGCCTGGGACAGCCAGCTGTTTTATTGCACTGCAGTGCAAATTAGAAATAGATAAGAATCTAAACTGCTGTCTTTTTAACAATCTGGCATCGCTGTTTTGCAGTTTTTTTACATCACAATTTGTTGTATGATATAAATATGAAAGCAACAAGGGGGAAGAGTGGATGGGGTTAAAGCAGGATGCACCACAATTTAGAGTGCCACAGCAAACTGTCTGATTACTTACCTATGTAAGTGAGAGATTTCAGTTTTTGATTTTTAATAAATGGGCAAATATTTTTGTATTAAATATTAAATATTAGGGCAGCACGGATGGTGCAGTGGGTAGCACTGCCGCCTCACAGCAAGGAGGTCCTGGGTTCGAATCCCCGTCGGCCGGGGCCTCTCTGTGCGGAGTTTGCATGTTCTCCCCGTGTTTGCGTGGGTTTCCTCCGGGTACTCCGGTTTCCTCCCACAGTCCAAAGACATGCAGGTTAGGCTGATTGGAGAGTCTAAATTGCCCGTAGGTATGAGTGTGTGAGTGAATGGTGTGTGTGCCCTGCGATGGACTGGTGACCTGTCCAGGGTGTATTCCTGCCTTTCGCCCAATGTATGCTGGGATAGGCTCCAGCCCCCCTGCGACCCTGTTCAGGATAAGTGGGTTCAGATAATGGATGGATGGATGGATGGATATTAAATATTAAATGTTTTCACTTCATCATTATGGATTATTTAGTGAAAATTTCATCCTTTTAAAATGACATTTTCAACACAATAATGTATGCAAAAACTGAAGGGGCTAGTGGTTAATACATGCTACAGTAGCTCTGTTATTGTTTAAGAAAAAAAAAAGATAATGAGAAATGCTGGCAGCTTATGTTTGAGGGTAAAAAACAATGACTTATGCCTTGCAAAAGCATCAATTGAGTAAACATATATTAAATGGATACATTAGAATGATATAATTTGTTTTTTAAATTATTATTCATGGGATGTACAAGGTTTAACAGCCCATCTAGCATTTGCTCAATATATTGAATAGATTACACAATGCAGAGCTCATCATACCAGCCAATTTGGCAACCATTTTGAATCAAGACAGATGGATTGTTCCATTTTTAGTGCATTTATGTTCTTGTCTGCCAAAACAGCCAACAGAGGTTATCACTTCTGCTACCAGGGAACCAAGATATGGCTGTCTTATAAAACAAGAAGAAAAAGAAGAGCTGGATCTGATCAGCCTGTTGTGACAAGTTATGATAAATATTGTAATAATTATATGTCATGCTTTGTTTTTCCACAAAGCATAAAGGCCCTTTAATGCTTTCCGCTCAGCTAAGCACAGTTTCATTTCTTGAATGTCATTTTAAGGAAACGATAATGGTCTTTCAATAATGAGAGTATGATTAAAATGCAAATTTGTTCTGAGCATCCCAGATACTGTAGTACCCTCAAAAACCCCTGGCACAAAAAAATTCCTGTTGATTCGGATGACTGCCAAGGTTCTCTGAAGCTAAAAAGACTTAGCCAGCATACTTTCTAATCCGAGAATAAGCTTCTCCTAATGACACAAAGCAAGGGGCTGAAACCAAGAAAGTAAACAGGAAGCCATATAGCGGTGATTCCAATGTGACTTTCACAGTCAACTTTAACGAAATTACAAAAACTTCTCCAGCTGCTCCTTGCCTGAACAATTATTTGAAGATATCACAAAAGGAGATGGGCTGTGAGACATTGAGAAGCCCGGAGAAACACATCATAGCATTGCAGCAATTCTGGTGCTGGTTTCTGGCTTTGGCAATCTTTCCCACATTACTTAACTTCATTTCTCTCCCGTATCTGACAGTTTGATTCATGTGATCTCTCACAGCATAGAGTACTTACAGAGTGGTTAGGGGTTAGAAAGTGATCTTCTCAGAAAGCAATAGTGGCATCAACTGTCTAGCAGACTGATGAACAACTTATTTTATTTTTCAACCTCGAACACTACCTGTAAGTGTAGTCATGTAAATGTAAAATAGGAACATGGGTGGGCAATGACAGACACATGCACATATAAACGCAGGCACACACACACACACACATTGGTCCCCCCCATATGTGGTACTGTGTCTATATGTACATGGTACGTTTAATATTGCTTACTTAAAAAAAAAAAAAGGTGTAGTTCATGGTATGGGATTGGTTGGGGTATGGGCAGGGACGTGCACAGATAGAGCCCAGGTAGTGCTCACCTGCCCTTTTGCCCTCTGACCAGATAAGTGTCCTTTTTTATTCATTTATTTTTCTAATTTAGTTTTTTTAATGTGACCCATGGCATCAATTCTCAATTAAAAGCATGTAATAACGCCCGAAAATTGCATTTGTGTTGTAATTCTGCGAGACCACATCTTCCGAGCCTCCCCCCGCCCCTCCCTTTTCGACTTGCTTGTTGACGCAGCTGCCACACAAACCGAGTGCCCTGCAGCAGCATCCACTGTGTGTGGGTATTGAAATAAATAAATACGCAAGTAAATCCAAGATGTGCCACTATAACATTGTTTTTTTTCAATAAATAAGAGAGGGGTGCCCTTTTTTTTTACTTGAGCACCTGCCCCCCAAAATGTATGAGCACGCCACTGGATATGGGGTTGGTTGTTTATTTGAATTCACTAAGCCATTGAGACTTTTTTAACTGCATAATGTCTGTACCAGAAGAAAGATTTTCTCTGCTATCGTAACAGCATTTTGGAGTCGGAGCATGGATATTGCACAGCTTATGAGAGGCACAAATATCACTTGACCAACAGCTGATACACATTGGTCTTTTGAGTTTTAGGATGAAATTCATTTCTAATTTCATCTACAATTGTATGCTGTTTTTAATAGATAAATGCCTTTGCAATGTGTAATACACAACACAAAAGAAACTTGTTTAGAAAAGATGCCGGGTGAAATGGAAAATTAGCACATATTAAACTATAGAACAGTAAGAAGTTTGTTAAGGCTATTGTGTAGATATTGTAGCCTTTGATAGCTTATACAAACCAAAAACAGTGTTCAGTCTACAATGGTCTACAATATGAGGCTCAGAGGTATGTGTCAGGTTTGGGCCAGATTGGATTTATTTTGCAAAATAAAGGGGTCTGGCCAGGCTGAATTGTCCATTTTCTATTTTTTTAAAGTGTGGTAATTCATTGTAAATACATGTGCATTCAACATATTTATGTGACTTCACCCATATTGCACTGCCAGAACAATTTGTTGCATGGGAGAACACTTGGCTACACTTGTTGTATTTCGTCCCAAAAGAGGACTGCGTCATTTTTTCTAAGTGACGGGAATACTGTATGTTGAGGCCAAGGTATGCTGAAGACTTTTTTCGAGAAAATATATTGAAACACATGGTTATACTCATGTGCATATGTTTTCTCAGTTACAGCAGACACTAACTAATGTGTTAAACTCCAACAGAACCAACAAGTACCAACAAAATGGAACAGCAATTGAAGGCCTCTGGATAGACTTGCCTTTAGATATCCTATTCGTTTTGCCTCAGGTCGGTTATAATTACGCAATGCTGACTCAGGTTTTGTTCAGGCTGGAGATGGTGGTCAGGACTGGGTTGGAGATTTTCGCAACTGTGCTAGCCTTTATGCAAGTGGGCACTTCTAAACATTCTCATATGCATATAAGCTGATTATAACTCATGGAAAAAGAGAAAGACATCGAGGACAATAAAAGACATGAGACAGGGGCTGGTACTGAAAATCTCCAGAAGAGAGGGCATAGATCATGGGATTGGGGAGTAAAGTATGGGACAGATTATGGGATTAGGGCAGGGTTCTTCAACTGCTTCTCTCTGGGGTGCCTTCTTAATAGCCGCATAACTGTTGTGTGTTACAGTATACTGTCACTAGTACATTATATTGATACTGTGCAGATGCTGACCTGGACATAGTCCATTATTTGATTTGGTCAGTGTCTTTTATTTTATTTTATATAAAATTGCTCAGAGAATGTCTTTAGCTGGTCTGGCATGTGGGCTGCCATCCGAAGGGTGTATTGCCTATGCAGTAAACAACAAGGAGTATGATAAGGTACAGGAAACAGGTTGAACGATGCACCTCTTTAATAGTATAAATAAATATACATAATGGCAATAGCTCGGGGTGATCTGAATACTCAGACGAAACAAGTATCTGGTACAATTAATTACATTTCTCAGATGGTGCACAAGCAATTATTATTTGTGATGATCGGAGAATTGCTATATTTTATTTATTTATTTTCATTGGTTGCAGTAGCTGTAAATCTGTAAGGAATGTGTAACTTCATACTGTTGCAGGACAGGCCAGTATTATTAAATAGGCGATTTTACTGTTTGAAATTAGACAGCACCATGGTGCTGATCCAAACAATGGGACGGTTCCTGTACAACATTGCACTTCAAAAAAATTCACAAAACTGAAATGTCCTAATACATAGCCCAGCGAGCAGCAAACTTGATCATACAATTAGTTACCCAGTGTGTCCCTTCAACTCATTTCAGCATGCAAGGTGCTGTAGACTAATCAGATTTCTGATTTAGAATATAATTTGTCTATTAATGCAAGCAACACTGGCAAGCTGTTTGGCTCGCAGATCACAGTTGCTATCTCTCCCTTTTTGCCCTTTCCCTGGTGTCAAAAAGGGAGAGACAGCAACTGTGATCTGTGAGACAGCAAAACACTTCAGCTCCTTATCTCTTTTATTGGAGTTTTAAGTTTTCCATCTCCACTGCGGTTTTCCGTCATTAGAAGCCGTCTCTGACATTGCTGCACATTTAAATAACAGAAAATATCCTGCCCATGGAATGCAGCGTCTTGGGACTGCGTTTTACACTAATTCACTCAAGTCCTGATAAAAAAAAGCTATTTCTGCTAGTTAGCTAGGGTGTACGTAATGTAATAACATCTTGTCTGGGTCATAGACCCTTTTAATCTTAAAGGGTAGGGTGTTTCAGGGGAGGGTAATTCCTAAAAGCCGTATGTAGTTACTTGAGAAAGCTCTACAGAGAGAATTATAAAAACAGCAGTTATACTAGCTAGTTTTACATCTGCTAATATGTTTTTATGATATTAGTTTTTTTGGTCCACAGCTCCTGGCTTTCTTTTGTGAAACTGTATGCAAGATGCATAGGCACCTGATCAGGGAACACAGTCAGAGAAGGTCAGGTTTTGTGATGTGATCAATTGGTGCCGCAGTTTGACATTGCTCTAATTGAGCCTTAAAGATTTTTCTTTAGTTTTAAGGCAGTGGAGAGACTGGGCTATAAAGTCAGCACTGTACGCTTCTCATGTAATTTGGTCCTTTGATTGAAAAACCTGCCTCATTAATTACCATGACAGCAATGACCTTCACCCAAATGACTGGCGGGATTGTTTGTCCATCAGGGAAAATAAATAAATTGTGCTTGTGAGTGCGCGCTTGTGTGTGTGTGTGTGTGTGTGTGTGTGTGTGTGTGTGTGTGTGTGTGTGTGTGTGAGTGTGCGTGTCCGCCTGGTTTAGGTGGTTTAATTGAACAGGATGTAAGTTCTTCACATTCAGGTCAAATAAAAAAAGTTATGCATAGTATTAAATTACTTTGGCTAGTCACCAAGGATGGCAAATGTCACCAAGTCATCCTTACATTCCTTAATTCATAGTAAATAACAATAATTGATCAAGTTTATTTAGCATCTTTTACGTCAAAGAGCTTGTAGCTACCAATCTGTAGCACCAAAACCATTTTAGCACTGAGATTATCCTAAAGAAACCTCATGAGATGTAATTATTAATATTTTAGTCATGTCCTAAAACTCTTAACAAGACGGTTGTGTACTGTACCACCCACAGAGTGTCTTTGTGCATCGTTAGCTCAGTTATCCCCCTTCCGTAAACCAACAGCTGGGAGAATGACTTTGAAACAGGAATAAAGCGTTCATCCTCATATGGCACTGCTCATACTGTAGTTTGAACCCTTTGATTAAGATATTAGATCTACTTAATTGAAATACATTTGAGTTTCATGTAAAATTATCTTGATATCTTCTTTTTTTATAGCTCTTCTTTGATTTTATTCCTCCCACCAAAATGTTGTTATTTCACTTTTTAATTGGCCAGCATCCAACATATGTCATTTGAAAACCACAAAATTAATTCTGAATTAATTCTTCTGAATTAATGCATTACAGCAGTTTACAAAAAATCCAGTTAATAAACGTTTGTTGGTATAACATTTTTTGATATTGGAGGGAACAGCGCTTAACCAACCATATATATTCAATCAAGTATAGTGTGAATTAATTGCCTAAATAAGCATTTTTAAATTGTGCGCCTACAAGCAAGTCCTGCTCTTTCTTCACACAATACCTTGATGCAATATTTGTCAAATGTTTTCTTTAATTAATGTTTTATTGTATTTTATGTACTGTTAAATGTATCTAGATTGCTTTATGAACTTTGCGTCACTGACATCTTAAAAAATCGATTTCTCCACCTTTCAGTCACTAGAGGTAAGCTGCCCCCACTAATGACACACACTTAACTCCAGCTTCCTACAATTTAGTCTCTGCAGTGTTTCAGGACATGCTTGTTAACATGTGCATGTTAGCGTTGATGTATCTTAAAACCACTGTGAAAGTTTACATTTCATCGCTTTCAAGAAAGTAGATGCTGCATAAGTGCTATTTTGCAATTTAGCAAATGTTATCAAGCCCAGTGTTTGGTGGAATGTCCCTGCTGTGAAATCAAGCTATGTCAGCTTGACCAGCTTGAAGATTGAGCTGGTCAACCAGCCTAGCATGTCTGAGCTGGTCGACCAGCTACCAGCTGTTTCAAAATATAGCTTGAGCTGGTCAAATGATGTCAGACTGGGAGCTGGTCTGAACTGGCCAACCAGCTAAACTATGTTGAATCCTGCAAGGTTTTGAGAATATCACAGCAAACTCCACGGTGAACAAAATAATAACATAAGGTGAAAAAGACATTCACATTATCGAAAGCAGTGAGACAAAGGCTGTCCTATAGAAAAAAACTTTAATTACTCAGTTCAGCTTGATTTTGTCATTTTGCAAAAAAACACACTAGGTTTGGAATGTTTTGCAGGCTGAATATTTGTCTATTCTCACTGGGCATGTAATTCAGGAGGAGAATGCTAATGTATCGATTAATTTTACCCTTATTGAGATTTACCCAGGTAGCAGTAATCCAGGTCAGGAATGCATTTAGCTCTTGCTCTGACATCATAGCAGGGTTATAGAACTGCAGACCCAGGAGAATTTTCAGTGCTCTGCAGTCTGCAGTCAGAGTAGCAAGGGCTAACAGCGAAGGCAGTCATACGCGCTACACCGCACCGCTAGCAAGCTAGCAGTTGTCAATTCCTTCTCAGCCAAAGTAAGGTCAATGGGGGCAGTGGTGTACCTCCAGAAGAGGGGCAGCTGGGTCCAGTTTCACCAGTAGGAGGCACTGCTCTCTACAATCAATACATATGCGTATACCTCTCTGGAAGGTAAACAAAAAAGTCTGCAATGAAATGAAAACATAATGATTGACTGAGCTGCCCTTGTAACGCCCTGTGTTGAAGGGAATTTACCCGATGTCAAAAAAACCTGCACGGCTGCTGCCATCTGTTTTCAATCTGCTCGGAGAGACAAGCTCAAACCCAAACTATAATCCCAATTCCCTCATCTCCCCTGTGTCGATATTTCAAATTTAATAGGATTGTTAAATTTTCCAGATTGTCCCTACAGCTGCTGTTGACGAAAACCCCACCCCAACCCCCCGCCCCTTCGCTGTTACCCCCCTCCTCTCCGGATCCACTCCATGGCCGTTCATTTTTTACGGCGACTTTGCTTTCAGCTGCCCGTGGGTGTAGCACATGTATGCTGGGAATGATATATTCTTGCCTTGACCCTGAGCGTTTGCTGATGCCCCCTGAGACCTCTGCCTCCGATGCGTTTACAAGGCAGGTATTCATTAGCGTAGCCGCTCCATGTGCTTGCCATTAAATTTAAACCTTTCTCCATGCAAGAAAATAAAAAAAAGGATGATACTGGTTTTTGAAGGCCCAGCAGGTGCCATTTTGTTTTCTTGTTTAATTTTTAACGGGAGACTGAGAGCCCAACTACGACATTGGAAGAATAATAGCTTGTATGGGGGAGCCTTCTCATCCATCCTCACTTGCAGAGGCTATGACACAAACTGCTGGCTCTGATTATGATTATGATATGGTTTTTTCCCTTGCTTTTCTGTGTGTGTTGGTGTGGAATGCTACTACAGTTCATTCTGTAAGTATTTGAACAGTAGTACAATTTATGTGCTTTTGGCTCAGTACTCCAACATGTTGGATTTGAAATAAAATGATGAATATCAATCTGAAAGCAGATTGTCACCTTTTAATATGAGGGTACATCCATATTGGGTGAGCAGTGTTGGAATTATATGCATTTTTACAGTAATTACCTGCAGTGTCACTCCCTTCCCAGTAATGCATAATAACCATGTGTAATTGCGGCATAAATGTCTGGCATTTGTGTAAATTAGTATGGAATGAAGTGTTAATGCACTTTTTTAGTAACATGCATTATCATAGCAGTCATTTTCCTAAAATTGGTCATTTACACATCACACTTTCAGGAAAAATACACAAAAGTTGCAAAATATTTCTGTTTTCTTGCTTAAGAAATGTCCAGGAGCCTCCTAGCTCCTGGCTTCAACTGGAGCTCCTAGAAGCAACGTTTAATGGATTGGAATTTCCTTAAAGATGGTGGACCTCGATCTATTTCTGGGTCAGTCAAAGAGCAAGGAAATATGAGGTGAAAAATAAGAGATTTGAATGAGCCCCTTGTCTCACCATTTTTCAGTGAACAAAAGTAATTGAACAGTCGGACTCTCAGCTGTTTCTGATTAGTTATTTGTATTCAATTGCTTCCTCAGTGCAGGTTTTTGAAATATTTCAGTATCTAGTCTTTATTCTATGCTTTTGATTTCTTTTGAGTCTGTTATTGGTGTTTGTCAACAAGGACAAGGAGTTGTGCCAATGGCAGTCAAAGAAGCCATCATGAGCTGAGATTAAAGGTGACTGTCTGCCCTTTAACCTCATATTCATTGTTTCATTTCAAATCCAATGTGCTGGAGCACAGAGCCAAAAGAACAGAAATTGTACCACTGTCCAAGCACTGTACATTTTTTTAACAGAATTGAATTGTACAGAACTATTTTGATAAATCAAAATAGATATCCCTCTATCCCAGATTGTGGTTCATCTCATTCCGTTTCCCTCCCTTTAGAAGTCTCCGCAGTGCACACAGCCCTTTGAAGGGAAAATCTCAAAGCAGCCAAACAGATTAAAGAAGTTGACCTTCCAGGGAGCGGCAGGGGCCTTGCTCTGATCCCGTAAATCACTCGGACCTGGGGCGGGGGGCCAGTGTCGCAGGAAGCGTGCCGTTGACGAGCCGCGGTAACAACCCGGCTGGGTTTCTGAGGTTATTAGAGTCAGGTCTCTGGCTCGTGAAGGTCACGCATGTTATTTAGCGCACAGTGGGGTGGGGGTGGGGGTGGTGGTGTAAGAGAGGTCTTCCAGAAGTCTATAGGTGGGGGGGCGGGGCAAAGAGCTACACTCAGCCCAAATTAAACTGTAGATCAGGCATGACAGGTCTAAAGATGAACCAGATTGTTTAATATGGGGTCAAGGTTCCATGCGCTGTAGATCAAGGATTTGGACAGTTGCTTGTGGCGCTGGAGAGAGGGTCAGGGTGCGCCGAGGTTTTTCATCCGATTTGCATCAGTGCTTTCTGCCAGTTAACCCCATGCTTGCGCGGTTTTATTGGGACTCTGGAATCGCAATCATGTCAATGATGGGGCAAAAGCTAAGCTAGCAATGCATAGCCTTACAGGGCACATTGAACACAAAACGTATTACTTTCACGCTGTCTGCCGAGTGAAGCACGGTTTATTGCTTTTTATCAGACATAGGTTCATCTTACGGCATTTAAATGTCTTGTGTTGAAAAGAAACCAGATAATGCTAAAGAGGAAAATGCACCCAATTACGAATGTAAATCTTCCATTGGGGTGTGAGTATTAAATATAAAATGTTTGCAACACAAAAGTATTAACACACATTTTGAAAGAGATTCTCCTGTTTCGCAGGCAAGTTTGGTCACCTTGGACATTATCTGTGCTTTATGGAGTTGGCATGTCCATAAAGAAAATCAATCAATTTCATTATTTACATTACACACATCACCCAATAGACGTCAACCAAAAATTACACAGTTCCCAGCACATCATAATTTTTAAGTTGTTAAACAATGAGCATTTGCTTTTTTATCTGTGAACACATTGAGAGATATTAAAAAGTACAGCAACTACAGATCAGGTGGCATATATTTCAAAAGATAAATAACATGCACTTATTAATTTAGAGAGTGAAAAAGTCTGTATCTTGTATTAAGTACCTGGACCATTCTGTTAAAATCAGCACCCACCTTGAATACCAAACTGCAAATCAGTTCATTCTTGCAAAACCGTGTGCTTTCTAAAGCTTCAGGGAATGTGTTACAGTAATTACTTGCAATTTCAGTCCTTTCCCAGCAATGCATAATAACCATGTGTTATTCCTGCATAAAAGTCAGGCAGTTAGTTTAGAATGAAGTGGTAATGCACACCATTAATAACATGCATTATCCTTGCAGTCATTTCCTAAAATGGACATGCTCACACATCTGTAAACCTTGAAGTTAATTCACAGCCATTTTCATACATTAATGCAGCTCAGATTCGGTAAAGAATGCTTATGTCAAAAAAGTGAAAATGGGTTCTTGTTTTTATTTAAAAACTTTCCGGCTTTTACGCTTAACACTGGACTCTACTAGAAAGCTTTCAATTGTTACTTTATTTAATAAATGACTATATATACACTCACCGAGCACTTTATTGGGAACATTTTTACTCTATTGATGCTATTATCTAATCAGCCAATTGTGTGGCAGCAGTGCGAATGCAATCATGTAGATACGGGTCAGCAGTTCTGCAGACAGAAACGCCTTGTTAATGAGAGACGTCAGAGCAGAATGGCCAGACTGGAAGGTGACAGTAACACAAATAACCACACATTACAACAGTGGAGAGCATCTCTGAACACACAACGCATCATAACTCTAAGTGGATAGGCTACAGCAGTAGAAGAAATAAGTCTAATAAATACCTAATAAAGTGCTCACTGAGTGTGTGTGTGTGTATGTGTGTGTGTATATATATATATATATATATATATATATATATATATATATACATATATATATATATATATATATATATATATATAGTACTGTGGAAAAGTTTTAGGCAGTTGTGAAAAAATGCTGTAAAGTAAGAGTGCTTACAAAAATAGAAATGTTAATACTTTATTTTTATCAATGAACAAAACGCAAAGTGAGTGAACAGAAGAAAAATCTAAATCAAATCAATATTTGGTGTGACCACCCTTTGCCTTCAAACCAGCATCCATTTTTTTAGGTACACTTGCACAAAGTCAGGGATTTTGTAGGCATATAGTCAGGTGTGTGATTAACCAATTATACCAAACAGGAGCTAATGATCATCAATTTAATATGTAGGTTAAAACACAATCATTATCTGAAACAGAAACAGCTGTGTAGGAGGGTTAAAACTGGATGAGGAACAGCCAAACTCTGCTTCCAAGGTGAGGTTGCTGAGGACAGTTTAATGTCAGAAGTCATACACCATGGCAAGACTGAGCACAGAAACAAGACACAAGATAGTTATACTGCATCATCAAGGTCTCTTCCAGGCAGAAATTTCAAGGCAGACAGGGGTTTCCAGATGTGCTGTCCAAGCTCTGTTGAAGAAGCACAAAGAAATGGGCAACGTTGAAGACCGTAAACACAGTGGTCGGCCAAGGAAACTTAGTGCAGCAGATGAAAGACACATCATGCTTACTTCCCTTCGCAATCGGAAGATGTCCAGCAATGGCATCAGCTCAGAATTGGCAGAAACCAGTGGGACCCAGGTACACCCATCTACTGTGCGGAGAAGTCTGGTCAGAAGTAGTCTTATAGCCTGAACGGATGCTTACTCTAACACTTAAAGTAAAAACACCAACAGTAAAAAAACCTGAAGTAAATTGACAGTTGATTGACAGATGCCACAACATCTGGCTTTAAAACCATTGTCTTTGCAAAATTACAATGAATTATGGGTAAAATATGTACTGCACATTTTTGTAATCTTTGATATGACTGACTATGCACCGTTTTTTTTCTATATAATTGA
Organism: Conger conger; assembly: GCF_963514075.1. Classification (NCBI taxonomy): domain Eukaryota; kingdom Metazoa; phylum Chordata; class Actinopteri; order Anguilliformes; family Congridae; genus Conger; species Conger conger. Next base: position 28,242,110 of record NC_083763.1, on the reverse strand, counting down.
TCCAATTTTTTCTGAGACTTGTATCTTTTGACAAGGCGTGAAAAGACACATTGCAATCTCTGCAATCTTTAATCCCAGAATAATAAGGCATTTTTCACGTGGATACTTAACTAATGTTAGCAGCAGACCCGCACAATATGTATTTGAGGATTTGGTCGTGGCTTTGAACTTGGGAGTGCACACTACATAAATATTCATACTGGGTGATTGTTTTGGCCACCGCACATTGGTCAATGCAAATTAGAAGCATTTGTGACGTCACGATTGCGATCTCAAAACCAACAATACTAAATACTCCACCAGATGGCAATGTCGAGCAATGTATAGTTTTTAGGAAAATAAATCTAATTAATTACATACATGTATGAAATAATTTTAACATCAAAGTGTAAGTAACCTGATAATCTTTACACATATTTGAAGTCATGATTTTTACTGCAAAGGGTCTTTAACTGTAAATTTGATAAACACCCATTTGCTATAACTGTTCCAAACCATCAAATCTCCATTATACAAATGCATCAATAACAGCTTTTAAGACTAAGATTAATGTTCTCTTTGCCTGTCTGCAAGTAGTATTTAATTTGTTGTGAACATTTGCCCATTGGTTAGTTGCACAGTGCAACTTCCCCAAAAAATATGTCTGTGTCTGTTTTCTGTAGTCCCTTAAGTGAAAGAGAAAGATTATTTTCATCCAACCAGGGCTCTCAAGTGACTGTGAGATGTGGATGCCTCAATGTGGTGACACTGTACTTAGCAGCAGGCACTTTGGTATGTGAGTTCTTACTGATTCAGTCTGTTAAATCCTTTGTAGTTCTGCGACAGGAAGCAATTAAACATTTCCTCCCTTCACAAAATAAAGACACTTATGTTTCAGAAATCAGCAGACACACTACGACTACTTTTCTAAGTAACAAAAAGAAAAGATTAAAAGAAAATGTTTTTTCCCAAGCAGTTAATAAAGAAAGGCAAGACTCCTTGTTTTCTTTAAAAAAATGAAATCTCTTTAATGTTGGCTGGATGATCGATGATCCATTCTGTATGAATGACAAAAATACTCACAGCAAAGTACAGTCGGAGCAGGACACAAACTGGGAACATACTTTCTGTTCCAATCTTTTACCATCCCTCAAACTGGGCATTAGGTAACAACCTCCCTGTCCCATCCCACCCCATAGTCCCAAAACGACAAAATTCAAACCCCACTGTACAGTTAATGAAAAGACCTTGATCCCCGGCTCATGAGGAAGGGTCAGGGTATCCAGGAGTGGTCTCTCTTGCTTGGTCACATGATCAGGGCTAACTGGCGACACAGAGGACTTCCGGACTGTTCCATGAAGCCACAGGAGGACACCACATGCAGCCATAATGGATTTGGTTCCTGATAAGGTTAAATCCAGTTTTCGGGATAAAACTAGGCTGTGGGCCTTTTCCTGATTTATGGACAACAAAGAAAAACACAGATCAGTTTTATACCTATATTGCACTGGCTTTTGCAACAGAGGAATCTTGCTATTCTCGGTTGCCCTTAGAGAAAACATAGTTCTGTAATGTATTACATTCATACATAACACAGTCATGTGCACTACAATTAAGAAATAAATAAAAGAAAACTATAGTATAGTAAATTACAGATTCTGAAATATCTACAAAATGCAGTGCAAGTGTTGAGGTCATGCACCAAAGTAAAATAACCACTACAATGCATCTTATTTCTGTGGATATCACTCGCAATAGAAGCTTTCTACAAATTGCACACTGTGAACCTTTTCGATCACTTTTAGTTTTGAGTTCTGTGAAACATCAAAGGCATGACGAGCACTTATCTAGCCGCTATGTCATTCTCACGTAGTGCTTATGAATATGTTACGTATGTGTTATGACTATGAAGTTAATGCATAAGCATGAACCCATGATATGTTGAAATAGATGTCGTTTTGTTTCTTTGTGTATTCAAATAAAACAATACAATGTTGCGGCCATCTTAAGACAAATTTTCAAAGAGCTGGCCTTGGGTAGCAGACAACATTCCATCTGGAGCAGATTCATTCCTGTGGAGCTTTTTACAGCTACACAACAGCTGAAATGCTGTGGAGAATGGAAGTGATTAACATAATAAAACCAAAAAAGGACAGAAACATTAAAACAATCTGGGGAAAGACACTAATTTACATGTAGGAAAAAAAAAATATATATATTTTTTTTTGGAGGGGGGGTATGCAAAAGCTCTATTTCACAGTATAAATAATCACGTACACCATAATGTCATTATTTGGTACGCTTTTTTCTGTTTGTGATATATCCTGTGAAAGCTATGTGATCACAATCATAAAGGAGATTACATTTAGGCAGACACCAGTAACCGGAGAGCACCGATGAATTGCATACAAAAAATGTAGCAGTTCCACTATAACTGTTTGCAGTGACAGTTAATACCATCTGTTGCTTCTAAATATCACCAGAAATTGACATGGTTATTACATAGCCATCTGTGTACTGGTAAATAAAGCACTACCAAAACAACCCAGGGGAAATCCCCCATACTACAATCTCTCACCCTCTCCCCCTCCCTCCCACACACACACACACACACACACACACAGACACAGACACAGACACACAGATCTTGCATACAGTGAAAGAGGAGCATCCCCGACAGACAGACTACGGTTTTAGGAGGCAACACGACTTAAGGACTGCCTTTACATTCTCCACAGCTAGAGGGCACCAAAGAGGCACTGGTGTTCTACAGGAAAACAATGAATCCATTACTTTGACAGAAACTTGGAAGTAGGACACAGAGGACTTGAATTTCATGAAATAAAATAACAATAGTATTCAACCTTTAAAGATTTTTGACAGTCATTTGTGGCTAATTTTTCCAGAAGTCATCAATGCCAAGACACCACTTTCACAATCGAATGGTCCCCCGCAAAATGCCATAATCACGAGAACACTGGAATGACTGGCCATTTTATACACATATTAAAGAAACTGGTAAAAACACTTATTCAGAAAAAGTCTGTCCTTGTTTATATTAAGATATAGCTCTAAATCTTTGATAAAATACGTTAGTATACCTTCAGCCATTTGATCCAGATACGCTGACAAATTTAATACGAGCCAGCCTAGCCTCGACTTCCTCATAACCGCTTAAAGGTGATTTAACAACAAAGGAGGGAAAGGCCATTTTATAAAAAGTCTCTTATTAATGATCTGAGAAGCTATTATATTGCATTCAAAAAGCGTTTCAGGCTGCTTGCTCAGTCTTGCTGTAATTAAAACTGTCCTCTGCCGGAAAGCCATCATTTACAAATGCGTCTGTCACTTAAGCGCACGCCGTTCAATGTTTAATGAAACGCATTTTTAACACAATTTCTTTTCTTTTTACAAATAATGCGAAATTGCTTTTGTCCTGAGGAGCACCCAAGCTCATGCAGATCTGTGCACTCTCTCTAGCAGTGGGCTCTCCGCCCAACCGACTCCCTGTCTACAGTTCAGAGTGAACTGCAGGAATTATGTGTAACCGAGTGCCTGACAATACAACCCCTCTCGTAAATACAAAGCTCCTCTTCATAGATAAAACAATAAGGTGTCTGTTGAGCGGGAGAGGGAGGTGCGTCAGTCACCTCTAGTGAAATTTCAGGCCGGGGGGTGTGGGGGGGGAGGGGGTATAGAAGGACACAGCGAGCGAACGATTCAGGAACGGTACCGTCGCCGATCCCTTCCGCACGGTCGTGAGAGGGGCCTCCTACTTCCCCGCCTTTGGGCCCAGGGGTATTTAAGGGAACAAATAATTCAAGAACGGAACTGTCGGCCAAGAGGGGCGTCCTATTTCCCCCCCTCCCTCTCTCCGCCCGCCCGTGCTACCACTTGTTGATGATGTGGTTCATGTAGTCCTCGGTGGGCAGCCGCGACCCCTCCTCGGCCCCCTCCTCCCTGGGCGCGTCCGGGCGTGAGTGCCGGCTCTGGGCCCCGCCCTGGCTCCTTAGCATGAGCCTCTGCTCCCTGCGGTCCAGCTGCCGCTTGTACTGGTAGCGCTGCTGGAAGAGGTCCTTGGCGTAGTCGTAGAGCTGCACGTCCAGCTCGTTGAGCTCCTCGATGCGAAGGATGGTGTCGTTGTCCACGTCCACCCCGCCTGCCCGCGTGCTGTTGTACTGCACGAACGGCCGGATGAAGCGCAGCCGGAAGGTCCTCTCGAAGAGGTACTGCGTCTTGCGCTGGAACTCCGTCAGGCCGAAGAAGGCCATGTCGCGCAGGTTCTTCTTGGCAGACTCCAGCAGGAGCTGGGCGCGCTTCTTCTCCGGGACGAAGGACATGTTGTAGCAGCCCACCAGGCTGAGGTCGGCCAGCATGCGCACCTGCCGGTTGTTGGCCAGGTTGTAGGGGCAGTCCATGAACTGCTGCAGGGTGCAGCCGGACCAGTCCGTGCCCTCGTAGCAGGAGGGCAGCTCGTCGGGCGTGGGCGTCCGCCCGTCGCACATGTGCAGGGACGTCTTCCAGGTGGCTCCCCGCTGCACGTGACGCCACTCGCTCAGGTAGCGGGAGACGGGGTCTCGCAGCAGGGTGATGTAGTAGAACTTCCTGCCAGGGGAAGAGAGAGGGAAGGAATTAGCTTAATTAAAGTGCAAAATCACACACTTATTTATTAACCTTAATTTATACAGGGTATGTTTATTTATATGGAGCAGCAATGCCCTGTTAATGCCCTCCCCAAGTAGCCTAATCTGCATGTCTTTGTATAGTGGGAGGAAACCGGAGTAACCGGAGGAGACCCACGCAGGCACGGGGAGAACATGCAAACTCTACACAGAAAGGCCCTGGGTGGGACCCTCTGTGGCGACAGTGCTGTCTACAGCCCCACTGTGTTGCCCACATATGATATATGATTAGGATCAGGGCCGCCCGCAGGATTTATTTCCAAGGTACACAGAAAAAAAAAGAATGGGGGGAGAGGGCAAAGAGGGGCAAGGGAGTTTTAGAGGGTAGCACATAGTAAAATATCTTCGCACCACCTGATCCAACTTCCTAATTCCATACAACCAGGAGGGAAATATTCGCAAATAAGCACCCGTTCAAAAATAGTTTACCTTAGCGCTGGTTGCTAGCACAGCCAATACCAACAATACAATCAAACAATTTGATTGACTGTCTGGTGTTTTATCGTTCATGCAGCTAGAAAATTACTCTGAAAGTGATCCCAACGATATTGTTTGTCACTGTCGTCATCATCATAGTTGTGGTATGGATTGAAAAAAAAATTCCAAACCTACTGAAAGGGTTCAAAGAGTTAAAGCACAGAGCATAGCAGAGATCAGCAATCAGCAAACAGGGCCACGGGGATGAAGGTAAGGAGCAAAAATAGATCCGAGCAGTTAAACGAAATGAAGAACTAGGGCCAGCACTGACTGCTGCCATTAATCGTCCGCCAGGGAATGGCGGCGTTCTCCCCGTGGTTAATGAATCGAGCCGATGACTTTGCCGTCCTAGACGGACGCGCTTTAAAAATAGTCGCTTCCGATACGGGTTCCGTGCATTCCCCACGTCTTGGGACGTCGTCTCCGGGGCAAAGCGAAGGTTCCCGAGCTTACTCTAGTGCAGCGGTCCTCACTCCTGGTGCTGGAGAGCCGCAGGGTGTGCTGGCTTTTGTTGTTACTCAGGACCTAATCAATTAATTAAAGCCGTTAATTACACGGTTAACTCACCTCACCCGGTTTTCCTGGGTCTGAATTGGTTGCTGATATTAAGGGGAAAACAAAAACCGGCACGCCCTGTGGCTCTCTGGCACCAGGAGTGAGGACCGTTGGACTAGTGATTATTCCAGCAACTTCCGCGGCAACGTATGCGCATCACTTTTGCCGGGGGGAAGAGATGAGTGAGAAGGACTCTAGCAGGGTGCAAGTGTAAAGACGCCTTACAACACACACACACACACACACAACCACCGTCCGTTGCCCCAATTGCCCCACAGGCTTTCCCGACACACTGGAAGGTCTGGTGCTCATCTGATTATCTCCCTCCACCCCCCTCACGTTAATGCAATTGCGGATGGCATTCCGCTCCGTCCCCGACCGACGCGCTACCTCAGCAAGTCAGACATAATGCAGCCTAATGTGATAAAGTGGAAGAACTCTGATAATGAAGCTGATTGATGCTAAATTCCATGTATCCGCGCGGAGCTTCGTGCATATTTGCATTAATGGGGGCCTTTTAAGTACACCAACAGAGGCATCCGTGAAGCAGCCAGCCAGCCAGATGGGCTGTCTTCCTATTAATCATTCTGCGAGAGACCCCAGTTCATTTATTTCATCATAATCAGCCAATTAATTCCACATCAGAGGATTAACAGTTTGCCCATTTTCGTTTTCGTTTTTTTCCGTCCGGGCTCCTGGTGCGATGTTTTTATTTCCCTGTCGGAAAAGGGCCGCGAGAGGCAGGGTGTAAGACTCGTAACCTCCCGCGATAAAACCACCAGCGCCTCGAACCGTGGGGTTTAGGGGGAGGCAAAGTGCTGCACTTCACTCGCAGCTCGACAGGTTCCGGAACGTTCCGTCGGCCGCCCCCGCCCCGTGGCCTCGCCCCCGCGTCCTCTGCTCGGGAGCTGTGTGCGATTGTGCGTGGCGGGTCGACGCGAGGGAGCGGGCCGCTCCTCTCCGGAAAGAGGCGGCCTGCCGAGAGGTCCCAGTTTCCAAAAAAAAATCTGATAAAAAAACCAGAAACCCTCCATGCTTAATTGTCGGTGGCTCTCTACGGCATCGTTTCTCAGATTTTCACCCTGCGCTGTACATGTCATTAATAAAGTAGAGTCTCGAGCACAGCAGGGAGGGAGGGCGAGAGAGAGAGAGAAAGAGAGAGAGAGATCATTCATCCTGCTGACTCCACAGTGGCTCCTAATCTTGATTTATCTCCCAGCCCTGGGGAAAAACAGTCCAAATTCATAAACGGGCAGGAGAGGGGGAAAGGCTCAAACAGTACCAGACACAAGATGAAGTATTACGGTGAGAAGAGGGCTGTGCTGCTGATGGGAGCCATATGGAGGTATAATGGATAACGGACGTCTATGGTAAGCAGACTCCCTCTTTTAACCCTCGGTCCTCGGTGCGGCCCGATGGACAGACCGATGGACGGACGGAAGGACGGTGATACTGCAGCGAGCGTTTGGCTGTTCGGCTGATGGGCTTCCTGCTGTGTCCCACCATGACTGATAGAAAAGATGCCCGGATGCTCAAAATACAACCAACACGTGCCTCTCTATCTCTCCCTTGGCGTTTCTCTATTGTTCTCTCCCTTCCTCTCTCTCCAGCTCTCTCTGTCCCCTGCTTTCTATCAAATTCAAAGTGCTTTATTGGCATGACAAAATTTCCATTTGTATTGCTAAAGCATGGCAAGGAACATGTGAAACATCAGATAAACAAAGAAGAACCATCTATCTCTCTCTCACTGGCTCTCTCTCTCTCATAATCTCTCTCAATTGGCTTTATTAGCATGACAAACATAATGGGATATTTGTATTGTGAAACAAACTCATTCCAGGGAAACAGCACAATACTACAAAATCTTCCTCTTGCCATTTCTTGCCCCCACTGCACCCTTTTTTTCCTCCTTCTCCGTCTCTCACTCACACATACACACACACAATAATAATAATACATTGAATTTATTATGCGCCTTTCATTAGAAATAAAATCTTAAGGCATTTCAGAAGAGAGACATGCACACACAGCAGACCCCTCTAAGCACTGCCATTGTGTTCCTCCTCACACTAAGTTCATTATTTATTTTATTTGCACAATGAAGATGAAGCTCCTCTTCAGTGGCAACCAGATCCTCCATTTTGGGAGTCTTGCTTTCATTTCATGGAGGTAGATAATCACTCCTGTACTGGATCACTGAAATCTTTAGGATACACCTGCAGGTGTAGCTGGTGCTTATAGAAATGACCGAGATGCAGTATGATTGCGCTAATTAAATTAAGATTAAAATAAATAAAATTAAGAGCAGAAGTTGCCACAAAATCCTGAAATGCACTCCTGGCCTAAATGACTGCACAGAACATTTATGCCAGCAGCCAGCTCTCATTACAGCTGAAACCCCGCCCCAAATACCCCCCACCCCCCCCCAAAAAAAAAAAAAAAATCTTTTGCTCAGCAGTTCAGCTGCCGCAGCCCACCTTGGGAGTCAAACTGGCAACCCCCCTGGGTCCAGTGTGACGTGTAAAGTGGTGCACGAGAGCTATCCTTCAGCTATCCATAACCTGAGCCACACCTGCTGGTCGCACCCACTCGCTCCGTTTTAACAGCCATCTTGCTATCACCAGTCCTCTCAACATCAACGTCTAGGACCACTTAATCATCCCCCGCCTACACACTCTGTGCTCCGCACTCACTTTGATACTTTAGGGTTGTCACTGCAAACGAATAGACACGGCTGTAGAAGAGACTATTTTTAATGAAATCCAGCTCACGTTTCTGGTTGCGGTTCAAAGGCTGGATGAGCATGCAAGTGTTGTGACCAGACCTGGGTCTAAGCTTTACTCAGCTGGTCTGGGTTACCGGGCAAGAACATTATATTACATTTTACGTGAATGCTATTCGGCTTATCCAGAGCAACATACAGTTGATTAGACTGAGCACTGCAGGGTTAAGGGCCTTGCTCAAGGCTTTATATGCGGATCTCATTGCGCCCGCACTGGGGATCGAACCACCGACCTTGTGTGTCCCAGTCATGTACCTTAACCACTATGCTACAGGCCGCCCCTGAACAAACCGAGCACAGAATCTCAAGAACCTTAAGTATCCAAAACAACCATGTATTTGACCCAGGTGTAATTGTGACTGTGTTACGTTGAGGCAGGACACGTGCCCAGTTGATAAGTTGCTGAGGAACAGACAGGGCTGTTAATATAAGAGGCTAAGCAAGCGTGTTAATATCATGCGCGCGGCTCTCGACAAAAGGGCTCCTTTTCAAGGACGCCTCGCTCTCGGCCTTGGCTTCTGCTCGCAGCGATACGCGAGCCCGCTATATTACTCAGCAGCCCTGGGACCGCAGCGTAGGAGGAGAGGAGGGAAATGGGATTAAAGAGAGAAAGGTGTAAAAGAGAAGTACTTTAGGATAAATGGTGTGCGTACATTTTGGGCTGAGCTGAGAGGCAAAGGCAAATGTATTTGTGTAGCACATATCCATACAACTGAATGCAATTCAAAGTGCAGAGTAGATAGACGGATTAGAAAAAAAAAGAGAAAAAAGTTCAATTTAATAATTTAAAAGTTCAAATTTAAAATTTGCTAAAAGGAAATGAAAAGATGAAAGTGCAGCGCAAAGCTTTACAACTCAAAAACATAAAAGGAAATTTTAAAAAAGAGTGGGGGAGAAAGACACAAATGAAGTAACAAACATAGACACAATAATACATTCCGTGTTAATAGTTAATGAATCTTATATTAGTGTCTATTATTGGATTGTTGTTGTTGTCAACACTACACTTTGGCAATATGTATTTTGGAATAAGTTACGCCAATAAAGCATGTGAATTGAATTGAATTCAAAGAGAGAGAGTGGGGGACAGAGAGAGACTGTCTATACTGAGCTGTCTGTACACTGTATACTGTATGTTCACATCCATGTTCACGTGTTCAACAGTGTATGTTATTTATATGTTCGTATCTGCTTCGGCAACATAAAACGTATACGTTTTTGTCATGTCAAAGAAGCATTTTTGAATTTGAATTTGCGAGGGAGTGGGGGAGAATGAGATAAAGAGAGCGAGATGAATAGAAATTGAGAGAGAAAGAGAGCGTGTGTATGTATTTTTGCATACGTATATGGGGAAGGCTGTTTTTTTCTCCCCCGCATACCTATGTATGTGTTTGGGGGGAGGTTGTTGCTATTACTGTAATATGTTGTCATTGTCAATGCTTTTTGCAACACAAGTTCACTTGTCATGCAAATAAAGCAAATTTTAATCTGGAATCTTGAGAGTGAGAGAAATAGAGAGGGAAAGAAAGAGAGAGGGAGAGAGAGGGAGAGATATTCCAACATGGCCGCCGGTGGGCACGGGGGCAGAGAGACGATCTGATTACAGTGATCAAGCTGAGTTTAGCCGGCGCGAGGCGTGATGCTGGGGGCGGGGTCCCCCGGAGTGGAGCACGCTCAGTGCGGAGCGTGTGGTGGTGTGAGATACGGCGGCTGGGCTCAGATGTGAGGGCTTCCTGCCTGGCTCCGTGCGGGGCTGCCTTTCACAGATGTGACAGGACTAATTCCGTGCAGTAATGCGCGCGGGGGCGCGATTTTTCACATGCCGCCCCCTTCTTCCCTTTCCTCTGCCACACACACACGCACAAACATACACACTCATATACAAACACACACATATGCACACACACACACACACACACACACAACTATTCACACAAACACACACACACACACATATTCTCACACACACACGCACACATACACACACTCATATACACTCACACATATTCACAAACACACACACACATACACACACACATATACACACTCATATACACACACACATACATACATACATACACACACTCATATACACACACATACATACACATACACACACACATTCACACATACACGCACACAAACATACACACACTCATATACACACTCATATATACACATGCACATATACCCACACACATACATACACATACACACACACATTCACACATACACGCACACAAACATACACACACTCATATACACACGCATACACACACACACATGCGTACACACTTATACGCACCCACACACGCAGCTGGGGCTGAAGAAGCAGTGCAGAGGGGGGTGGAGTGGAAGAGGCTGGGGCTCATTGCACTGTTCCCCATCATTCAGTGGAAGAGCAGTGAGTCACCCTGAGACTAAAGCACACGCAGCCCTAACCGAGATGCGCGCGCGCACACACACACACACTCCTAACCAGGACGCACACACGTATGTGCGTACACCCCTAACCAGGATGCAAACATACACACACACACACACACACACACACACACACAAACGTACACATACACATGCACATGCACACACACACACACCTAACAAGCACCACACAGACACACCCCACACCAGATGTGTGCGCACACACACACACACACACATCCAGCCTGTAGACACAGTCTGCATCACATACCCACAGAACAGCTTGTCCAACAAACACCTCAGATTGAGAGCTGCCTCCACCTCTCTAATAGCTGGATTTCTCATTTCCCTTCAAGCCCTCTTGGGGAAGACAGAGAGATGAGCAGTAAATCTAACAAAAACAACAACACCAGCTCAACCTCCTGAGCTGACCTTCTCCATGAAGACAAAGAAAAACATGAAGTGAAAACTTTGGGGGTGTATTCGGAACAAGAAATGTTGCAATTCCCAAGCCGACCACTTGGTGGGGCTGTATGCAAAAAGGTTTTAATTTGCGCTCCCTGTGATGGAAGTTAATTAATGCCGTTCTGGATATTAGCAACTAGAAGCACGGAGACGCACTCGTGCGTGGCCTGGCATTCTCCTCAAATATTGTTTTCAGAGAGGTTCCCACCCCTTCAGGAAATGTGGGTCTACACTCACGTCGCACTAAAACGCCATACTCAGAACTACAGTACCAGGGGAGCCGTTTGCCTGTTTGGTCAAGAACAGAAGGGCTAATGCTAAACAAACCCAGGATAAGCCTGCACTGCAGCACTGAAAGGGCACATTTCATTTAGATATCATCACAATTAGTCTGAGAAAGCGCGGCAAGCTTCGTTTTGGGCTACGCCGACAGACTGTGAAAGAGTACCACCGCAGATATAACTCTAATAAGAGGTACGGAACAAAGGGAAGAGTGGTGGACAGAGAGTAATAATGAGAAGAAAATAAAACGATATGGGGGAAATAAATACTTCAAGAAATACTCGAGAGAGAGAGAGAGAGAGAGAGAGAGAGAGAGAAAGAAAGAGAGAGAGAGATGTGTATGCATGTATGTATGTATGTGCATATACATGTTTATGTATGTTTGTATGTATACACATATGGGTATGTGTAGTTTATTATGTATGCTATACAATCATATTATTCTGTTTTTATTCTTTGTTTGTTACTTGCCAGTGTAGAGTTCCTTGCCATGGTGTGTTAATGCATTTTTCATTTGAATATGAATTTGAGAGAGAGAGAGAGAGAGAGAGAGAGGGGGGGGGGAGAGAGAGAGAGGGAGAGAGAGGGGGGAGAGAGAGAGAGGGGGGGAGGGGAGAGAGAGGGAGAGAGAGAGGGGGAGTGAGAGTGAGAGAGAGAGAGAGGGGAGTGAAAGTGAGAGAGGGGAGAGAGAGAGAGAGAGAGAGAGATGGAGAAAGGCAGAGAGAGAGAGGGGGAGAGAGAGAGGGGGGGGAGTGAGTGAGAGAGAGAGAGAGAGGGGAGTGAAAGTGAGAGAGGGGAGAGAGAGGGAGAGAGAGAGAGAGGGGGGAGAGAGAGAGAGAGAGAGGCTCTGCCGTGGTGGCACTGTGTGTCCAGGTCGTTACTCTTTGGCAGAGTGCAGCTGTTAGCAGCGCCGCCGCATCACAGTCATTACAGACACGCGTCTCCGCTATCAGCACGCGTCAGCGGGATGGATCGGACCCGGGAATGCTGGGACAACCCTCCATCTCTCACTACCTTTCCCTCTCAACATTTTACCAGGCCTCTCTCCCCCTTTCTCTCCTTCTCTCTCTTTCCTCTCTTACCTCCCCCCTCCCTCTCCGTTTTCACCACGCTCACTACTCTTGGCTGAATTCAACTGATAAATGCTTCATTGGCAGGCTATGTTTGTGAGGTAATACACAGTCAACATGTCCCTGTAAACACAAGCAAGTCCAGAACTCCATTCAGCAACAGCTAATCCTCAGTTCATTTAAATAAAGAAATACCCCCCCCCCCCTCATTCTCCTACCTCGTTTCCATGGATATTATACAGCTTGTGGTGTGGGGGTGGGGGTGGGGGTGTGAGGGGGGGGTGGTTTAGTGAATCCTGCACGAGCCAATAAACAGGTAATTACTCCTAGTCCCTTTCTCTGTAGTGCCAGCCAATATTAATAATGCACTCCAGCATAGCCTTATTACTGCATTACATGGCGGCCACCATTCCGGTGCTGATGCAGTGTTCCAAGCGTTTTTTTTTTTAATTGATGAAAAGTAAAGCTGACCTAAAAAACCCACATTGCCAAGACACTAGAATTAAGCAGAGCGTCGCTTGGCTGTACATCCGTACAGTTCAATTCGCAAGCTGCATTTGCAGGCTGAGGGTAAAGCTGTTGATATACAGCAGATACCTAGGCAGACTGTCTATATTTCCAGTAAATACTGCATATAGACAAACAATATTCATGAAGTGGAACTTAACAGGCAAATAAAAGTTCCTATGTGCATCCAGCTCAGGTAGTTGCGCAAGAAACAATATCAAGTTTGGCTGAAAACTTTCTCCAAGTGAAAGGGGGGGGGGGATGAATACAGTATAATGACCTCATATGGAACAACAACAAAAAATAAAATAAAATAGTGTCCGAATTTCAACTTTCTGTGAGAAACATCAGGGGAAATATCTTAAAGCCACCATCTGAGAATATGACTCATTCATTTCCCTGTTAGACAGAGAGCTGTTGGGGGGGGGGGGGGGATCTTTCATGGTGAACAGCTGTGATCTCGACTGGAAGAAGCCACTGTGGCTTCCCCATAAGGCACTGCTCTGATCCTGACTGGAGGAGACCACCGAAATCCCCCCAAGATGCACTGCAACGGTACTGCCTTGCGGAGACCACTTAAATATCCCATGATGCACTCCTCTGATCCTGACTGGAGGAGACTGCTTAACTCCCCCGTGATGCATTGCGGCGGAAACACCTGGAGGGGCCGCTGAAATACCCCATCATGCACTGCTCATGTCGTGCCTGGAGGAGACCTCTGGAATCCCCATCGACAAGACGAATTGCTCTTACGCTGCCCTTCTGAAAACAAGTGTGACTCAGAGGAGGTTCTCTTTCTCCACTGTCCCCAAAGGCCAAGGCCCTCCTTAACTCAAAGACCATCTGTGTTTGAGACCAACGCCTCAGAAACCAGGACAACAAAACAAACATGACAGCAATATCAATATGCCCATAACCACATATGAAAGAAAGCCAGAGCACTTAGAAAGGAAGGGATGGATGCTGAAATTCAAAGAGCAGTATGCCATTACACTGTGCACAATTGCAAACATATGAAAGCAAGGGTACTGGAAAGATGATCATAAAAGTGATCTCGTACTAGAACCCAGTCTTGAAACACCTACTCTGGAGACACGACTCTTGAAAATATAGACCCCTTCCGTCCATGCAGGTTTCTCAATGCCAGCTCGTAAATTAATGGAAAAATACATCGCCAAACAAATCCATTTGATTTTACAGACATACAGTAGCCTACAGTCTGTAAGCATTTGGACAGTGGTACAATTCTTTGACTGTCATTGGAACAACTCCAGTCCTCCTGTTGACAAATGATAACAGACTCCAAAGGCAACCAAAAGCCAAGAATCAGACTAGATACTGAAAGCTTTCTTATAACTGCACTAAGGAAGCAAATTAATACTCCTGATTAATCAGAAAGAGCTGAGAAGCCAACTGTCCAATTACTATTGGTCCCCTAAAATGGGGGGACTATGTATAAAAAGGGATGTACCACAATATGGATGTAAATACCCTCAAATTAAAGTCTGTTCTTAAACCTCATATTCATTGTTTCATTCCATCCAATGTGTTGAAGTACAGAGCCAAAAGAACAGAAGTTCCAAAATACCAAGGTCCAAATACTTACGGACTGTGATATATACACTCACTGAGCACTGTACAACGTATTCATGCGATTATCTAATCAGCCAGTTGTGTGGCAGCAGTACAATGCATAAAATTATGCAAATACGGGTCAGGAGCTTCAGTTAACGGTCACATCAACTGTTCATCTTCAGGGACGCACAAGAGCCTCTAGAGTTTACTCAGAATGGTGCGGGGGGAAAAAAACATCCAGTGAACGGCACTTCTGTGGACAAAAACGCCTTATTGATGAAAGAGATCAACGGAGAATGGCCAGACTGCTTCAAGCTGACAGAAAGGCTACAGTAACTCAGATAACCACTCAGATAACCAACCACCTGATCTGAATCCAATAGAACACATTTGGGATGTTGTAGAATGGGAGATAAGCAGTATGAATGTGCAGCTGACAAATCTGCAGCAATTGTGTGATGCAATCATGCCAACATGGAACAGCATCTCAAAGGAATGTTTTCAACATCTTGTGGAATCCATGCCACAAAGAATTTAGGCTGTTTTGAGAGCAAAGGGAGGCCCTACCCAGTATTAGTATAGTGTTCCTAATAAGTGCTCAGTGATTGTAGCTTCCCAAC
Organism: Conger conger; assembly: GCF_963514075.1. Classification (NCBI taxonomy): domain Eukaryota; kingdom Metazoa; phylum Chordata; class Actinopteri; order Anguilliformes; family Congridae; genus Conger; species Conger conger. Next base: position 28,226,692 of record NC_083763.1, on the reverse strand, counting down.
CATATCATTTAGTGATATAGAGTATGCACCACATATACAGAGCCCTGTATATCAGACAAGGAATGCAGCAGTAACTGAGAAAGCCTGGAGCCCTAAACTTAAATCCTTAATGCCTCTGGAAGACCAAGGCCAAGAGACGGCTGGGTAATCCCGGTCATACCCTGCTAATTACACGGCACAGGCCCAAATCTGTGTTAGGATCAGGGATCATCAACTCTGGCCCTCAAATCCAAATCTAGCCCTGGTTTTCTCTTCTCCTAGGTAATTAGTGGTACTGATTGACCGAGCTGACTTTACACGGGATGCCCAGGTAAAGGTAAAACCACCAGGAAAACCTCAGCCGTTGAGGACCGTGAGTTGCTGATCCCAGGCACTCTTTCTGCAATCCGCTGGCCCACTGGAGGGGGCGGCTGAAACAGTGTCCCCCCAGCTAAGGGTATGAGGCAGATTTATGCTCTCACTCAGGATGGCAGTGGCAACTGGTTGATGTGCAGCATTTAACAGAAACAATTTAAATGTTAAAATTAAGCAGAGAGAATCAAAGTGATCTTGAAAATACAGCTAAGTGTGTATCGAAGGAGGCTGCCCCATTTATCTAGCCAACTAGAAAGAAATATAACCCCGCAGATATGCAAGTTCAGAAGCCATTAGAGAAAATCTAGTCTTTTTCACATCAGTGGTGTCAGAGAGCAGAGAAATAAGGATTTTAAAATTGTTTTAGTCCTACTGTGTACACCAGGGATCCTAAAATCTGGCCCTTGAATCTAAATCCGGCCCTGGAATCCAAATCCAGCCCTGGTTTTCTTTTCTCCTAGGTAATTAAGTGCACCATTAGTGTTACTGAATGGCCAGACTCCCAGGTAAAGGAAGAGTGGAAAACCAGCAGTTCTCAGTCCTTGCCGACTTTGATTTGAGAGATTGCATCCAAAAATACTGCTAAAACTAACCTTTCTTAGGTTTAAGGGTAGATATTGCTACCTTAAGCCTTACCTTAAACCGGAGAATAAGACAAAGCCCACATTTTCCAGCCCACCAGCCAACAACAGTGCATGCGTAGGCAGCTTTGTAAATAAAAACAAAATAAAACGGCAAATAAAAATGTGGGTGTGCATGTTTTCATCTAGATCGAAAATAAAACTTTTTTGCGGCCATGTCCCAGAGGAGACCATGTTGTACACATGACCCCACTGCGGTATGAGTCAGGCGCAGTTACAGACAGTAATCACTCCACACACCAAACTCACGAAGGATACCATCAGAGCAAGCAACATATTTCCACCCAAATGCAAAAAATCTCCCTTGTTTGTTCACTACCCCCCCCCTCCTCCCCACCCCTCACTCACTCTCTTCTATTAATCTTTTTCCCTTTTTTTGGCGTCCATTTATTATAATGTTTTTGGCAGGCAGGCTTATTTAGTGACAGCTTACAAAGCTCACATTCGGATGCTTGCAATTTATCCATCGAGGTCTGACACAGACCAAAACTATCCAGGACAAGAACTGTAGCCGGGGTTGCGACAGGAGCATTACACCAACCTGCAAGACTATGGTCATACTAACCTTCTGAACCTGCCGAGTCACTGACCAGTGCCCTCTCCCTCTCATTGTTCCTGCCATCTGGGAGAAGTCATGCCTGCCAAAAGCTGGCACAGACCTCTTCCCACCAACATTCAATGCAATCTGATGAGTGGGGACAAAAATGTTGCGCAGTTGGCTGTTTGAGTCCAGCTGGGATTGTTTTGTGAAAAAATAAAAATGAACTCTGAAATCATGGAGAAGTCAACAGTTCTTTGAAAATGAAACCAGGGTCCTGCGTTTGTTTCATGAGCTGAGAGAGGGCCAAGGAGACCAGACTACGTCAATTACGTAATTGTTTTGGATTTAAATACTTTTCTACGTTTTACTGAGTATACATTTTGAGTCTGGTATATTGGAACCTATGAAATACTCTCAAAAAGTAAAAACCCTGCCTCCTACTTCTCTTTGTTTGGCGCAGTTGCAGCAGCCAAAATCAACTTGAGAACAAAGAAATTACATAATTGACCCAGGTCTGTTGAAGATGCAGCCTTTCTACTGAGTGCTGAATTCATTTTGACAGAGGACAAAATAGAAAAAGCAAGTTAGCCAGCACCTGGCAGAGTATGGATTTGGGTGGGAGACTGGAGCCCAACCTGAGGGAAAATCCCAGATCTGTTCAATCACCCAACGCCAGACTAACAATCATCATTTTCACATCAGAGAAGAGATGAATTTGTATTACACAGCTAATAACAGGCAGCCAATCAATGACTACTGCATAATGGACTGAGAACTGCTGATGAATGACCGAATTGGGCAGAATGCACTCCCCCAGAGTCTCCTTCAACTCTGGAGCCTTTGTCATCATAAAACATCATAAAACAGAATTTCAGTTGGCATTTCCAGAACATTCACCGTGTCCAATTACAGCAGCACTTGCAGATTCCACTCACGCAGTGCAGGGTATAGCCTACAGAGGGAATGGGCAGTTTCGGCTGCAGCACAATAATAATCGAACTACAAACAATTAGCAGTATCGGTCAAACAGACCAGTTATATATTACAATACTGGACGAATATACAAATATATTACTATCCCGGAGTAATACAAAAAAAAACTCAAGGAGACTTGGACTAAGACACAGACAGACCTCGGGGAGTCCAGCGGGAACGGATCATATTAAACAAATATCCAGAGAAACTGCAGAAGGAGTGGGTGGTTGTGATTGGCTGCCTGAGGGATTCTGACAGGTCAGTGGTGAAGTTTGAGGCCCCCACGAATCGAGAACACACACCCCCCCCCCCACACCACGACAGTCACCTCAATTATTCCGACCTCCCGGCTAGTCAGCGTCTGGAGGAACAGCGGACTGCGTCGCTCGGTGAGGAATAACTCTCCGGCGGACGATCACCCAGCGGACGGCGTCACCCTCTGAGCTCACAGCCTCCCTGCTATCAGAGCCGCGGCGTTAGCGGTGGAACGGCGACCGGGAGCCCCAATGAAAAAGCCATTGACGAGCGCTCGCCGAAGTTTATAAATCTGGGGCTTTCTCAAAGACGGACATGCGGAGGCAGAAAGGGGCGAGGGGAGCTGAATGGCGTCCCTGTCTGCTCGGCGCGGCGTGACCTCTCTCCCTGGCGCACAAACGGAGCTCTGACCGCGTGAATGAAGGCCGTCGCACAATGCCGCGGGGCTGACTGAAAGGCCCATTCACTCGGGCCCCGCGAGCGAAAGTGCCGCTCAGACGTGCTCTGGGCTCCGCCGGCATTCATCTCCTGTTCCTCAGCTAGCCTAGCGCTGCCTGTTGGTGGGTCTTGCGTTTCCCCGCAGAAACGTATAAAAGACCACAGACCGAAAGCAATGACTCGCCCAGATTCCAATTACATAAGAAGATAAGGCATGAGAATTCCTGCCTGTTTGTGTTTTTGAACCCGTCTTAGAATCCCTTTTCTCAGACTATTAAGTATCACTCGAAACGCAGGCTTCCTATGCAAATTGCATATTAAATCTTTCCAAATAATGCAAGATGATGCAGCACATTCTAGCTGTTGTGCATATGCACAGGGCATTCACCCACCCGCCATGTACACATACACACAGATACGGAGTGACATTCTCTTGCCAGGATTCTCCCCTGAATCCTGACACCCACCCCCCTCCACCAACACCCCACCCCACACCACTCCACTCGAGCCCGTCTGTCTCCTTGGCTGTAGTTTTGTAAAGTACAGCACTTGACCCCCATTGCTTCTTTCTTGAGCTAATAATCCTAGCGTTTCATACTTGGGGGACATTCAGAAAAAATCTGCGGAGACCTGTGCTAACCCCTGGTGGGTTCTCACCTTCAGCTAGCATGCCTGGGGAAAACTACGCTGCCAACATCTCTCATCATCCAGGGCAAGCTAACGGCCGCAGAGGAGGCTGATCAGTACCCAGATCCCCGGGCTATCGGAGCACTGCAAGTGATTTGTATCACTTCATGCTTATCAATGGACAAATGAAACCTACGGCACTCAAAATAGATCCAGTCAGCAAGAGAGAAATATATCATATAGGAGCATCAAATAAATATCATGTCTCCAGACTGAAGCACTCAGGTATAGGTCTTTAAATTAGGACAAAATAGAGTGATATATTAACAGCATTGCAGTTATTAAAATGCCAAAAAGCAGCTGCGTGGCTTACTGCACAGCAAGCCGACTTAAATTGGACTTGCACTTTTATTTATTACTATGAAACACGTGGCTAGCAACAGCTAACAGCACTAACCAGAAAATTACATTGTTAACATTGCTTGATACTTCAAGCCACTGAGTTGGATTATTTGTTCACTCTGTAACCACAGAAGGACAGCAATAAAGTTCTATTGAGTTTATTCTGCCACAATACCTCTGCTGGTCTTTAGAACAATGATTAAATATAATATGCTGACAATATAATAAAACAGCAATGATCTAATGATCTAGCTTGATCTAAAATGGACCCCTATTTAGAACAGTGAGAAACGTGGGATTGTTTTCCCCATGCTTGAAGTGCCTATGATGTTCACTGACTGCATCTGCACCACTACCTGGATGTAAATGTCCGAGCTTATCTCAGCAGGTTAAAATATAAATCTACATTTGTGGGACAATTTAAATCATTATGTTTTCTCTGAAAGAAGGGTGCAACATTCAGCGACCCAAAATAAAATCAATCATTTTAATTGTTAAGCTTGATCGATGTGAATGTGTGATGAAGAGTAATCAACCATCGATTAATCCTCAACAACCTTAGCTTACCCCACTCAGTGCTTTCAGTAGCTTGGTTGCTCTTGAAAGAAATGTCATACAGATTCGACTGTATTGCTGGGCCACTTACAGTTTGGGGAGTAATTACTTAGCATGAGCCGCTATATTCTATGACAGCTCACGTCCAGGTTCCATCAAATGTGACAGACAGAACCGCTGAATAGACAAGCACATGTCTTCTCCCTGTACAAGGTGTAAGGGGTGAAGGGGTGTGGGCAAGAGGTGTTTTTGTAAAGTGACTAGTCTCTACAGCAAACAGACCCTCTCCCTGACCTTTATGTTTTTCAAAGCGAACTGCAAACACAACGTTTACACTCAAAAACGCCATTTTTTTTCAGCGAACGCACTACCATATATAGTTTGAGACAAAACGCACCAAGCTTTTGTGAGATGTATGTCAGATAATTGAGCTTACAACTTTCAGGTGATTTACCCAAGATTACTCCTCTCTGTGTGGAGTTTGCATGCTCTCCCTGCGTCCATGTGGGTTTCCTCTTGGGGTACTCCGGTTTCCTCCCACACCAAAAGACATGCATGTCATGACATGTACTACTGCCATTGCCCTTGACCAAGGCACTGTCCTCAGAACTGGAGTTGGTCACTGCACAGTGGCTGTCGCAACTAGCTACAATGGGTTAAACGCAGAGGGCAAATTACCCCACGGAGTCCAATAAAGTATATATATCCAGTAGAATATGGTGAGCATTGTTATATAAGATCTCTCTGTGAGTGACAAGAAACTGAATGCTGATTGTGATTTGTAAATTTTACATGGCACCGAAGAATACTCATATCTTCCTTCACATGCACCACAGTGCTACACCAAAAACCACCACCCCCCACAGGGCCTGCTGCAGGCAATCTTCTCAGGTGAGACTGGCACTGTGCACCATATAAGTGGCACTTAACAAGAAAAAATAAATTAAAGAAAAAAGATGTGTAAAATAAACCAATTTTTTCGCCAGATTGCTCAATCGGTCGGTCCACTTTCAGCACACTTACTGTAGAAAATCATTGAGAAAGACGAGATGACGCATGATTAAGACTTTTTCCTCTGACAAGTGTGAAGTGTTTTTTTTGGGGAGTGCTTTTGTGGTGGTGAAAGAGGGTGAAAATGTCTGTGAAAACTGTAAGAGGGCTTATTTCCGCAATGGGTCTCTCTGTTTTGGACAGAAATAGACTGGACTGAAATGAACTGGACTGACCTGGCTGAGTAATTTAAGGCGGTAAAAAATACAAATGACAGACTATAATGACTGCCGGTATGAAATCTCAATGTTACAATAAAAACTCCTAAGTTGAGCGTGAAGGTGTTGCACTGAAGTTTTTCCACATTTTACAGGAAAATGTGATCGTTAAAGTTAAAATTCTGTCATTCAGGGAGCATGGGGGGCAATTTTGCATTGTTATCAAGAAGTATATCAAAAAGTTTTTTGTTTTTTTTTCCCATACAGTTGATGCTTGGAATAGACCCTTGGGGTTTTCAAGAACAGGCTTGACACAGTGCTAGATCCACTTAGGCAGTTGATCAAATCACAAGTCTATTGGCCAGTTTCACAATAACAGAATAAGATTAGTCCTGGACTAAATTGAGTTTTGATGGAGAATCTTCATTCAAGATTGAATTTAGTCTATGATTTGGCTTTATCTATGTGTAGGAAACTGGCCCACCATGCCCTTGTCACCAAACATTATGTTCTTTTGGTCTTAAGATGCTGACCTCCATATTTGCTTGTCCCCTCTAAAGAACAGCAACCATGCCAGCAGCTGAGATTCAAACTGGCACTGTGTAAAATATAAATTTTAATCGCACTTGGCAGTAAATCCTGCCCTGTGCACTCTCCTTTCTTGAGACTGGCTCTCGAGGAATTTGTGCCCTGGTATGTGAAACACTTCCAAATTCCTCATTGACTTAACCCCCAAACTCAGCCCTCTCATCTGGGTGTGCCATCCCTTGCCCTCCCAAATTTATCACCCTAACAGCTTAATAATTCCCTAGCAATGAGCTCAGAATCACAGAAGGTGAAGGGCTTTAAGTGCATGCTCTCTCACCTATGAAGAGCCATTCGGGTGTCTGTAGTTGGTCCTGTGTGCGTGTGTGTGTGTGTGTGTGTGTGTGTTTGTTTGTGTGTGTGTGTGTGGGTGTGTGTGCAAGAGAGAGCTCGAACAGTGCAGGAGGCAGAAAATCCAACATGTCAGCACCAAGGCATTTATAGAAAAAGCGGGAGCGAAAGAGGAGAGGAGAGGAGAATTTCAATTAGGTTCCTTACGCTGCTAGAGGAGGTAGGGATATAAAGCAAGAATGATTTATCAAAGGTCTCACATCTCGCAGTAATGAGAACACATGTCACACACAAGGCAGGGGAATATGACTAACAAAAATAGAGCGTTCTTTTATCTCAGTAGGGAGAGAGGAAAAATGAAATAAAAACGTGCCTACACAGGATACTAACACGGTATTTGTACACATTATGGCAACCAAACTCATTTTTTAGAAAATAAGCCCGGGGAGTCACATATCGTGTACGTTTTCGAGGTTCGGGATATCACAGCTACCGCCAGACCCCAGTGCAGCACGAGGAATCCGACTGGTCGCTCCGCAGACTGAAGAGTGGCTAGTCAGCTTCACTGCAGGAGCAGTCTGAACCAAACTAAAGGGTGAGGCCCCGGCAAGCCACCTCTCTACGTGGTGCGCTACTGGGTTAACATCGTGGGTCACGGCACAAAATAAAAAGGCGTGGGACTGATTTCCTGAGGTTTTCACAGTTGGTCCCGGCATGGCTGCATGGCCGTCTGCTCACGGCTATTCGCGGAGACCGGGAAGGGATTAGTTCAAGGATATATTTAGATGCCGTTTAGCTGATTCATGTTGGTTTGACATCATAGTGACCCAATGGGAAGCCCTGGCTCCCCGATGACAACTGTGATGTCATCACTCTCTCTCACAGACTAGCAGTCAGTAGAGGACTGGCACCTGGGAAATGATGGACAATATTTTCAATACTAATAATGATATACTGTGTGTATTTCATTAATTTCCCCTCCTTCTGTATATCCCATCGGCAATTAAGTCATTCCACATTTTCAGTTTCCTATGCTGTAATATTCTCCTCATAATTTTTTTAGCAAAAAGGTCAAACAGAGTTCAAATCCTTTCGATCAATTTCAGAATTTATCTTTCTCTTTTCTGACTTATATCCCCATCCCGCACTCTTATCCTCTGCTCATGCTCACATACAGATTTCAATCGCCAATCCCCACTCCACCTATCATTCATATCCCCAATCATTTCTCCATTACCCATTACCATCTCTATTCCCCACTCCCATCCTCTTCTTCTACTCATACCCCCATTGAAATGGGGCTGCTGTGCGGCTCCTCTTGATCTGGCACAGCACGCCGACTCACTCCTGCCAATTCCGCTAATTCAGCCAATGACGCGTGGCTCCCTACATCACCAAACCTCCAGTGGCCCAGCCAGCCGGTCTGCTCCAGCTCTGCCAACCACTTCTGCAGCACTCAGAAAGACCACAGTGCCAAGACTCCCCCTTCACCCTACCCTCCACATCTCTGCAATTACTCAAGTAACTGTGAAAATACCAGGGTCCCCCTCGAAGCCTAGTGGCTATTGAGGGATGCTCCCGTCAGCCTTTTGGCCGCAGAAGAGGGAACTCAAAAAGACACCTTGGACCAAAGAGACATGTTTCCCTTTCTAATTGTTAGATTTCATAAATCCCTGCATTCTGTTGTCACATTTTCTTTTTCGCTTTCCCTTCCTGTTCAACGGAGGGAAACAGCTGGAAGCACAGTGTTCCACTGACTGAACTAGGACCGCAAGTACCATGGGGCTTATTTTTAAGAAAAGACGCCATGTCGTTGAGCAGGCATGATTAATTCAAAGCTCATTTCTTCAAAGACAAGCTCCAACTTCCCCTACTGTGTCGGTGCAACTCTACTCCACATGGGGGTGTAGCAACTAGCACAGACATAGATGTGAGTCAGTGAAACACGCAGGTAAGGTGAGATTGTCTTCAGCCAAGCTTTGGAAATGAAGAGCAAATTCATGGTTCATCAGGGTTCCCTTCATTATCTTTCCGAGAGGGATTCTTTGACCCAGTTAAATAACATTACCTTAACTCAGTTTTCATGATTTTTCATGTTTTGGCGTTTGCAGCTGTAAACCTGTTCCACCACTGCAGCCTCCTCCATCAGTTCCATTGTGTGTGGACAGCTGACAACAGGTGAGCTGTGCAGCTATTGTGGTGGAAGCACTTCACTGCACAGCTCACCTTTTTCATGTTGATTTTCATCCATCCATCTGCTATCTAACCTGTTTAACCCTGTTCAAGGTTGCTGGGGTGCTGGAGCCTATCCCAGAACGCATTGGGCAAAAGGCAGGAATACACCCTGGACAGGTCCCCAATCTATCACAGTATTCACTCACATACTCATAGCTGGGGGCAATTTTGACTCTCCAATTAACCAAACCTGAATGTCTTTGGACTGTGGGAGGAAACGGGAGTACCCAGAGGATACCCGGACACGGGGAGAACATGCAAACGCCACACAGAGAGGCCCCAGCCCTGAGCTCAAGATAAGGACCGTCTTGCTGAGAGGGAACAGTCCTACCCACTGCACCAGCGTGCCGCCCAGTTTCAAATTTCTGGAATATTTTTCTAAGCAGTGTGCCAGTTTGTGAGATCCGGTCTGCTGGAGAAACAGATTGTCTCACCCCCGATGACTGGTGAAGAGGGCACACGCACACGGGTTGCGTTAACTAATCAGTCCTGGGAGATCAATCCAGAGCGGCAGCTTTGTAGTGGAGTTTTTAATTTATTTTTTCTTCAGTTCAGTGAGCAAAAGGAAGGAGCCGGTCAGCAGAAAAGTGGCCAGCTCCGAGCGGGGTCCAGATCCCCCCCTTGCCTTGCTGAACTGATGTATCTGGGGGCTGTAGGTGGATACTCTGAGCCACATACAGGCCCCGGAGTGGAAGTCAGCCACTCTAATGAAATTCATCTGTGAACAAACCTGCTCATATGTGGATCCAAATGTTGAAGGAACTGCAAATGCAACCTTCTTCAGGGAGTCCTATTTATCAGGAAATGGTGTCCAAGATATAACAAGATGAGACCATTTTATGTATAGTTTCAGTTTGAGGCAATATATTTGCGATGCGCAAAAAAATTTTATGTCCACAATTTGTAGCTCTGTAAGTTCACCTGAAAGTTCACCTGAAACTCCAGTTTGATCAAAAAAAGAACATTAACCAATATTTCTGGATATCTTGACAACTGACAGAGAACTCCGTTAAGCAGTGACGTGAGTTTTATGTCCTCCAGTGTTTGGTAGTGTTGACCCTTTTCCATCATTAAGGTCATTTCATTGGTTAAAACCTTCCTGTAACCCAGCCATGCATTTGTATGCACTGTCTGTTTTTTCAAGCACATTCTAACCACGTAAACTGTGTGTCAAGGGGGAACAAGCACACAGGAAATGTAAAAAAAAGCCATCGTGTAATTTAGATAAGAGTTTGACATCCTAGCACGAAGACTCTCTTGATGCATGATACAGTGAAAATTCACAACAGGGTGGCCAATTTGATCTTCAACTACATTTGCGAATCGTTTCTCTGCCATTGCACAGTCACGATTCTTAGTGACGGTGAATATTTTTCAGATATCATTGCTCCTCAGTGGAGACCTCAACAAAGGTCTTGGTTGTGTCATTGCCCCTGGTTGTAGGCTATGCTACATGGGTTTTCGGCGACAGTAGCTCACATATCTAGGACGACAAATCCACACTGCCTGTAACGACTGGCTCGCCAACAAGGGGAGTCACTGTGGGGCAAAGGAATCCAACCAAAAACCCTCCCTTCCTTGGGTGATGCCAAAACCAATCATGCACTGCCCAGCCTGACTCCTAGGGGGTCTCACTGAATTGAGAATGTGCACTTACCTCAAAACCCCTGACCTCTCCCCCACCACACAGTGATAGTTACGGCGATGGTGATGATGACGGTAAAGCACACCTCACTTTCCCATCTAGCCTCTCTGCATGCCATGCACGACAGGTGTCCCCGCTGTTGACCTGACAGCAGAACTCTTTCTGAGGAGAACTGGGGGACAAGGCGAAGGCAGGTCCACAGGGACTCGGTCTTCCCTGCTGTCTCTCCGAAATGAAGTATAGGTTCTCCCGAGGTCCTCCCTCAGGGGGTAAGGCTAACAGTAGAGCAACACTGGCTGCATCCCACTGTCAAACAAGTTTCATCACTGCCCGCAATGCCATGGGAGCCATCACTGTGTTCTAAGAGATTTGGACTGAGGGAGTGCCCTCGCGACCTGCCGCCAAGGTGCCGAATGCAGAGTTTAAAAATAACCAACTGCAGAGTCTGCTGGGAAAAGAGCAGCAGCCATTCTTACTGCAGAATGTGGCCTGCCCAGACCCCGGAATCAGGTGGGGGGGAAAAATGGTTCCAGTTTCCAGTTTTTTCCCCATTCATTCATTTTTCCCCATTTAAGTTACAATCTTGAAATGGAATGCGGTTTTTCCCAGTTGAAGGCACTTTGAGTAAATTGAACTCTCAAATGTTACAGGAACCCTGAACCTTCAGCCAAAAAAGAACAAAGTTCAGAGAATGGCAGCTCACCGCCACACCACCGCACTAATGAGCACTTCTCATATAGTTAGGCTCGCTCATCCACTTTCCGCACACTGAACTCAGCCCCTTCTCATTCCCTCTTTCCATTTCAAACCATTGCCCTTCATCGTCCCTGCTTCTCTGAGCATTGGCCTCTGTAGCAGGTAAACAATCAGGACAGCCATCCCGCACCCTTTGACCTCCGACCTTCTTTCCCTGCCCAGGGACCTGCCCGAGAGGTGCTTGGGGTCTCCTTTACCTGCATTGCCATGGCTGGGTGAGGGGTAGCGGGTGGGTATGTCCTTGAGCTGGGGGGAAGAGTCCTCAGTCTGGCATTAATCACGGGGCCTGGGATTAAAGCAGCCTGCCCCGGTGGGAGCCCTGAAGGGCAGTTATGGTGTACTGCCCCCTCTCCCACTCCCCCCGCTGGAGAAACAGGGAGGGTGCCTGCTAACCGCCAACCCGTGGGCATGGTGAAAGAGAGAAAGCGCCTTTGCCTGTGCGTGTCGATGCATTCGTGCGAGAAAAATCTAACGGAGCAAATGTGTTTCCGTGTGGGCGTGTGTTTAACTATAAATGAGAGAATAAAAATGAGCGTGCGAGTGAAAAGGAGACAGGGTGAAAGAGAAAGAGGGAGCGTGAACTCACAGAAATACAGAGTGCATGCATGTAAATGAGAGATGGGAAGGAAAAATGTACTTGCAACACGCATGCAATTCAGTCAAAGAAAGAAGAAAAGTTCCCAGATTGATCTGCCGCTGTATTGTAAAAAGCTTCTCTAAGCATGGAGAGATACGGCGGGGTGTAAGAGGTCCTGTCAATGAAAATGTGTTTTGTAGTAAGTGACACCATGGGTTGTGTACGGACGGTCTGGCTGTGGTATGAAAGCCTGCCGTTTAGTGCTAAGGTGCAAGGGGCACACTTTTATAGCATATTATATCCAGCTCAAGGTTGATACCTTTGTAGCACAGCAGTAGGAGCACTTACTGTGTGAAAATACTGTTGTTTCTTAAAAATTACCATTTAACCATTTTTGCAAAGCACCAGATAATGAAAGCAAATACATAAAAATAACAAAACTGCACTGTTCAAGTTACAAATCTGAAATTATGTGTTATGTTCACATTTAAAACTTTTGAAAGGTTTTAATTGAATACATTTCATTTTTACCTGACTGCAAGATATTTTTTTGTTAATTGCAGTCCTCTGGATCACTAAGTGAGGCTTTGATTCATTTAGAGAAGCAGAAGACCATTAACTGGGTATGAAATGCAAAAACTAGACAGATTCACTATGATACTTTTTATTGAAAATATGCAATCGCTATGGTGTTAGGCTATTTTAAAAAAAGAAAAGAAAAGAAGAATCTACATGGGCTTGTATTATAAAAATTTTACTTTTAATTACAGGGCTTGGATTTCACTGCAGCCATATGGCCATTGAAGCCCTGCATCTTGTCTGTAATGCCCTCTGACAAAAATAAATAACTACATGACCATTTGTGCCTAGCCTGATAATCTATGTTTAGGGTGGTGCAGCTCTGTTATTGCTTACCATGGTATTTCCTTGGGAAATTAAAAATATTAAACCTTAATTCAATTATAAAATACACTGAAATAACCGAGAAAAACCTATAAGATATAATGTAGATTGAATAAAATAAGCTAATCAGTCATGATAAGAGTAATACAAATGAGGCAGGAACAGACAAAGTCAAATGAAACTTAAAGCAGCCAAGTGTTTTGTATTGAATCCAAAGTAAAACATAATGACATAACTAAGCACAATGAGCTATTAGAAGATTCACAAACAATCCAACAACAATTTTCCCCAGAAATCATCATCTAGCAATCAGACCAATCCCCATTCAGAACACCTTGGAGGAGTAGTCTCATATTTGATCTGACATTCTTAGCCAACAAGTGCATCAAACAAAACCAACAGCGCTGGCACCATCTTCGATGCTGAGAAGAAGGAAGGCTTATCTCATGAATCCAATCATACAAGTGTAAAAATGTAGCTACAAGTGTGAAGTGCAGCTGACACCTCAGAGTGAGTGTCCTTTCATGGGTATGGGCCCTCTCCGCTCTGCCCAATGACCCCCCCCCCCCACACACACACACATACATACACACACACACACACAAACACACACACACACACACAAACACACACACACACACACACACACACACACACATGCACACACACACACACACACACACATACACACACGCACACACACGCACACATACACACACACGCACACACGCACACACGCACATATACACACACACACACGCACACACACACATATACACACATATACATACACACACACGCGCACACACACACACACACATACACGCACGCATGCATGCACGCACGCACGCACACACACACACACACATATACATACACACACACACACACATACATACACGTCAAGCCATTATACACCTTCACATTTTTTTCTGTTAACCGTTACCACTATGAACGGTTACTGCCGACTTCCAATACTTACTGTTAGGTCCGTGTCCTTCAGCTAATATACCTGGGTCAAATATGAAAACCAGCGACAGCCTTAGTCTAGCAATAATGGTCTCACTGCATGAATTTTACATCAGGCAGTAATAAATCACGTCGCTGAGAGAAAGAAAGACAAAGACAAGGAGAGTGAGGAGGGAGGGAGGGAGGGAGGCAGGGAGGCAGGGAAAGATAGAGAGAGAAAGAGGGAGAAAGAGCGGCGCAAAGAAGACAATGCTGGCAGGGTTATACTCCTGCTGATACTCGGCAACAGATCTGGCCGCGTTTTAATATAGATGCTTGCTCTCTTTACTCAACAGACTCCGGTAATGCGCACAGAGCTTCACGCCTTTTTATTACAAGCTCTGCGAACAACAGCCAAGCGGGAGATTGTGGAATATAAAGGAGGATAAGATAATAAAAGGCCTCATAAATCCTCGGATAACAGCCCCATGTCGAGGGCTCCCGATGACCTCCGACCTCACAGCCCTCTGCATTTACATTTCAGCCTCCGCGGTTGAACCTTTTTCGGCGTGTGGGATAAAAAAAATGGAAATGAGGAGAGACCTGTTTATTATTGGCTGTTTATAGAGTGCACAGGATTTTAGGAGAATTAAGCCCCTCTGGGTTCTACACAAATCACCTACAAATTCTCAGGGGAGGGTGGAGAGAGATTGTGCCTTCAACTTCTCAAAGGATATCGGGTACGGAAAAGCATTGCTTCACAGTGTGAAATTTTTGCTCTGTGGTGCTTCGCCGTGGCTAGGAGCCAAGGGGCCTCGCTACATGTGTGAGATAAGATAAGTGACCGGGTGATCATGCTTACGGTCCAGAGGAACGCTGGGCTGTAATGGACCTACTTATCCCAGGTTTTACAGTGACGTTTATAAGCCTCTTTATTTTAGCGCTCCATAAAGGTGATGAGTCCGCATTTCCCTCCTGAGCTTGAAAAGTAAGTGATACTGATACTGCCCTGACCGTACCCTGATACTGGTCTTACTGTAGTGTGATACTGTCCGAACTGTACCTTGATACTGGTCTTACTGTAGTCTGATACTGCCCTAACTGTACCTTGATACTGGTCTTACTGTAGTCTGATACTGCCCTGACTGTACCCTGATACTGGTCTTACTGTAGTGTGATACTGCCCTAACTGTACCTTGCTACTGGTCTTACTTTAGTCTGATACTGCCCTGACTGTACCCTGATACTGGTCTTTCCGTAGTGTGATACTGCCCTGACTGCACCCTGATACTGGTCTTTCCATAGTGTGATACTGCCCTGACTGTACCCTGATACTGGTCTTACTGTAGTCTGATACTGCCCTGACCGTACCCTGATACTGGTCTTACTGTAGTGTGATACTGCCCTGACCATAGGCGAATACTGGTCAGACCAATGGATCATACACAAGCAATAACTGCTTGGAACGGCAGTTTCTATAGTCCAAGTTCTCCACATCATCATCATCACCATCATCGTCATCATCCTCATTCGCTGCTTTCTTAAAGCTCTAAAAGACGGGGTGCGGTTGACCGCGTTGCTAAACTCTGTATATATCACTGTACTCAGTTACTGTATAAACTTTTTACCTTGAGCCACCTGGAGGGCACAGACCGAAAAACAGAGAAAAGTTGCTGTCATACTGAATTCATTTCAAATGAATATATTATGGGATATATGAAAATGATTTCCCAATGTGCCGTGAGCACTAAAATAATGATTTTAATGATTTAATTTATTTTATGAAGGCAGGGCACACAGCATGAACCTCAAAGTTTAAACAAGCACTAAAATATTGACAGTATTTTTTATTTGGGGGGGGGGGGGGGCATTGTTGGGATTTTTTTTAAGCAAGTTTAAGAGAAGTCTTTCCTTCTTGCAAGAAACTAATAAAACCTTGTCTTATTCAAGGAAATTAGTATTTGGGATTGTCCCCCCCACTTAGTTTGGTGAGCAGGCACCCCTGTGTCAGTACGATGCCCGGTTGGCAGTGAAGGTTTGTGGTGAAGCGGATGCACCCCCCGGCATGTGAGAGCTATCTTCTCCGCTGCTCCAGACGGAGCAGAGCGGTGACGAAAGCTGCCGCGTTGTCACGTCTCCCGCGCTCATGCCCTCCGAACGTTCCGCGCCCCTAGCGTTAGCCCCTTTCCCGCTTTCATCTTAACGGGCCTCCAATTAGGTTGCCACGGAGACGCGCTGACAGGTGAAGCAACAGCGCCGACAGGAGACGGGCGCTCTTCCGCGGAGCTCGGCTGAAAGACGGTCATCGGGTCCTTCTTTAATTCCTTTCTTCTTTCTCCTCTCGTGAAGCGAGCAGGCATGTCCCTCCTGTCTCTCTCCTCCTCTCTCTCTCTCTCTCTCTCTCTCTCTCGCTTTCTCTCGCGCACACCCTTTCTCCCCTCCCGTCTTCTTTTGAACCATGGCCAAGGCTAGTTTCCCGGCTAGCTCCTCAGCACATAGCTAGGCGCTTAGCTCCTGAACCTGTCAGCCAAAACAAAATGGAGGGTGGGTGGGCCTCTCGTTGACAGGGCGAGAAGAAATAAAGGGGAAGAAAGAAGAAGCAGAAGAAGAAAAAAAAGCGTCAAATTTTCTTTGAGCCGCTTTCACTCCCCCCTGCCCCCGAAATGGTGACTTCGAGGGAAACGGTTTTGCGGGAACACAGTGGGGAGAGTGACAGGCACAGTAGGGTGCCAGGGCGCACTCTGTCCCGCCCGATTGGGCGCTTTGCTCGTTCCCAGGCCAATTAACCGAAGACCCGCAAGTGGCTGCAGTCAAAGGCACGTCGCCCCCCGCTCCGTGAAACGAGCACGGCCATCTATTGTGAACGAAAGGACACAGAAAATGTAAACTCGACGTAACAGAAATACCCACGGTTCCACACAAGCTCAGGGCCGCTCATAAAATGTATGTCTAGACAGAGAGGAGAAATTCAATTTCACAGCTCTCATTTTTTATCTTTAACTTAAGTCCTGGCTTCACCTCATCAGTCACTCATCGTGTACTGACCTGAATTTCTGTGTTTTAGAGTCGCCGGGACCAATTATGAGATTTTTGTAAAGATTACGTGACTTTATGTTTTTTTCCCCCCCTTAAAATGATGAAATAACTTACTGGAGGGATGGGTTGTCAATGATGGGAACAGATTTATTTTTATTGTGAGCGGTTACTTACAGTACTGCTTAGCTCATAATTTCTGTACAGTAGAGTACATTACCGGCACTTCACCATTACGGTGTTAATAATAATAATAATAATAATAATAATAATAATAATAATAATAATAAATATAGCTGCAAGCAGCAATTGACAGGGTCCAAGCAGCATAGCAGCAGTCAGCAAGCACAGAGACTAATGGATCAGCAGTTCACATGGACCAAATTTCAAGATGATTGGACCTTGTTACGTCCATTTAATGTGATAAAGGTAGTAACCCACAGAGGCACCGAAGAACATGCAAGCTCCACACAGAAAAGTGCTCTGGCTGCATTTGAACCCGGGACCTAACCACTGGACCCGTTTTATCAAATGGCAAAGTGAAAAATTAACAAAATGGCAGCCAATTTATGATTTGGGCATAACAACCTCCAAAACAAAGGATCCATCAACCAAATAAATCGCCAAAACGTAAACAAAGAAAAAGAAAAAAGATAGACTATAGATATGACTATTACTTATCCAGGAGAACAATGAGAGTCCAAAGGCCTATGAAGTAGGTCTACTGGTTAACAATAGTAACTGGTTTCCAAATCCTTACTGCTCATACTGGCCACTGCTGTTCTGTTCAGTGCTCATTCACTCCACTCCAAATGCTTTCTAAACCAATCCAAAATGTTCCGTCTAAACAAATTATATAGCAACAACACATATCACACTTCCTGTGCTACTGCTGCGCCTCATCTGTACACACCAAAGTTGATATAGATAGCACAAGCAATGGGAGTGAAAAGAGCCTTTCCTGTCTGAATGTGTGTATGTGTTTGTGTGCACACATATGCATACAGGGCTACTCTGTCACCACCAGCAGGAACAGCTGGTGAAGACAGCTGAATTACGGAAAATAAAATCAGTTCCCGAACTTCAAGATGGAGGCTTTATTCCCATCCATTTCCACATCTTATTTGGCTTTCCCATATGACAGAGCCATAATAATACTAATGCAGTCATAATCATTTGAGCCACTTTCCGTACTACCTCATGATAATGCTATAACGTCAGTACCCAGTCACGACCACAGAGAAGATGCTGATAGCTAAAGAAATGTCAGGTGATCTATGATGCCAGAATGGGGTGACTGTTCCCTTGATTTCCATAAGCAGGGAAGGAGGGGGGTTTGCTGCATTAGCGCTAAATGAAAGCTAACAGACTTCCAGTGCATAAGGAGAGGCAGACTCTAATAATGAAGCCAATGGCCTTGGGGTGAGTGAGGTGACAGGAAGGCAGCCTTCTGCAGCCTTTGGACCTAATGGAACGTGACAGGGAGTGCAAGCACTTCAGCGCTAACCCCTGTATTCAAACTGCCTGACCTTGTGTGCACACACAAACACAAAAGCGCGCACACACACACAAAAACACAAAAGAGCACAGAAACGCATGCACGCACCCATGCGCAAAGACACGCAAACACACACACAGAGAGAGAGAGAGAGAGAGAGAGAGAGAGAGAGAGAGAGAGAGAGAGAGAGGATGTGTGTAATCTTTTGTGCACCATTCCACCTGGATTATCCCTTGCTTTGTTGTGGGTAGCCCTTGACTGTTTTAAAGAAACAGGGCTCCATCAAGGCCAGTCAGTCATGTGTAATCCTGCCTGCAAGCAAGTGCAAGTGTCTGCTTCAACCCCGACCCCCAGACTAACCCACCATCAAACAGCCCCTCCCACCTCATTATTTCCCCCAACAACAATGCAGGCTCTCTTTAAAAAGAAGGCTTGGCTGAACTGCTTTCACTACTCTCTCTCCTCCCTCCCAAACCATAACAAATCAAATTGAATCTAGTCTTTGCAGGGGCTTAAAATATTGATTTTATGGTTCTCGAATTGTCATGATGTAAAAAACAACTGGTGTTGTGTTTGCCTGTTCGCCATTGCCACTGTTGCTCAAAAATAGCAAACTCTTGTTCTTTGTGTGCCACAGTGCCGTACTATCTGAAAATCGAAAGTCAGTACTGTAGAAACTCTAAACAAAATGCTACCGCAACACTGGGTCTTGCTTAGCTTAGCAAAGTATACACGCACTGGTCAGAGAATGTTGTTAGCCAGGTGCGTGGCTCCGTTGGTCATGTAACTCAGAAGGATGTATTCACTTCTCTGTGAGCCACTCTGGAAGAGGGTCCGTAAAAGACTAACGCAACACTGAAATTGTATTGTATTGGTATTGTGATATTGAGCCTAGGCCTCCAAAAAGGAAGACTGTGTTTTCAAAACATTTGCAGAGGCTGTATAAAACGGAAGGGACCTCACACTAGAAAGACCTTACAACCATACAAAACCTCACAAGGTATTTTTTTTTTACTTTCCAACTGCTTCTCTCCTCTGACAGCTGACACCACTGTATAAATGACCATCATTCTGGAGTTCACTTTTTTCTTCTTCTTCTTTTTCGTTTTTTTAAACATCCAGTTAAGTAATTAGGGCTGCTGCTGGTCTGCAGAGAGCTGTGATACTGTGTAATTTAACCTTGAATTAATCAGGAAGCATGTTTAATACTACATTTGCTAATGTTAAAGCGAACTTGAAGGGGATGGGGGAGGCGATGCATTTATGGATATTAGCTAAGAAGGCCCCTTCTCACCCTCCCTCCCCCGCTCTCTGTGCCTTCCCTCCCTCCCTCCCTCCCTCCCTCTCTCCCTCCCCCAGTTCTGTTCCAGAGGAGGCCTGGAATGCAAGTTTCTCTCCACTCCTATCCATTTCAGCTGTCAGCATTAAGCTGCTTATTTATATGGTGAGGAAGATAAGGTAATCCAAAGAGAATATTTGGATATGTATCTGACCTCGTTGCTTGCGGTTGCATATTTCTTCATTTCGGGATTCAAAACTGATGATGGGAGGAAAGATGTGTGTGTGTGTGCACAAGACATGGACAATGACAAAGTACATCAGGAGAGTTCAGAGTGTACAGTGCGTGCATGTGTGTGTGTGTGTGTTTGAATATATGTGTGTGTGTGTGTGTGTGTGAGTGAGAGAGACATGTGCGTGCCTGCATGTGTACACAAGACTGCATGTGTGCACAAGACATGGACAATGACAAGACATTGAAAGTACATCAGGAGAGTTCAGAGTGCACAGCACATTCGTGCATGTGTGTGTGTGTGTGCGTGTGTGTGTGTTTGAATATGTGTGTGTGTGAGAGAGACATGTGCGTGCCTGCATGTGTGTGTGTGCGCGTGCCTGTGTGTGCGTATTGTATGTGCGTACATGTTTGTGTGCGTCTGCATCTGCATGTGCACGTGTGTGTGTGCGTGTGAGTGCATGACTGTACGTGTGCACCTGCCTGAGTGCGTGTGTGTGTGTGTGCACACATGCCTGCATGACAAGGGGAGAGAGGCGTGCAGTCACCACCTCTCTCTGCCAGGGACGCATGCCAGCTGCTCTACCTCCAGTGCTGTCATCACGAGTGGGCACGGACACAGGCTAGGAAGCCCGCTGAGGAGCTCGGACACTTCCGGAACCATCTTCACCCCATCGCTACTCTCCATCTATCCCTCTAATTAAGCATTCTATGCCCCTCCCCCAAAATAAAAAGAAGAAAAAAGCTGGTTGGTTGAACACCTGTTTTGAAGGGATTACCACCCTTTGTCACCTCCTCTATTCCAGAGCCAATCACTCCCGCCCTATTTGACATAACCCGCCCCTTTCAAAGCCAGCTGCACAAACTGAATAAAAAGAATACAATAAAATAAAATAAAATTTAAAAAGCTGAAACAACTGTACAGCACCAGGCAGAGAACCAATGCACGGTTACAGCCCTGCCCTTTATCTCCTGACAAAACCCTGTTAGGGTACGGTCAGGAGAGTATCCAGTATGGTCAGACTGTGGTCAGGGCATCATCAGTACGGTCAGGGTACAGTCAGGGTAGTATCAGGGTAGTATCCTTGGCTCCACCTCGTTCCCCCCCCATCAAATCTCACTCTGCCTCCTTTCCACCCAAAAAAATCCCCTCGTTCCTGACAAGCCCGTATATTTCCTCTCGCTCTACACTGCCGCGGCCGGGCGGATTCATGGAGATTATGACTCCTGAGTGATTCTGCGACGGGGCCATAATTCACACAGGGGGGAGCCGGCGTGGGCGGCAGTCGGACACGGGGAGGGGGCAGCTCTCCCCTGCCGATTCGCAGCTGAAATATTTGCGCAGGAGGGAGGAGAGCGTGCTCTGTACCCTCTGCAGAGGAGGCCCTCCTTCACAAACCCGACCCTGTCACGCACTAAAGACGCCTCTTTGGCCGGTCGCCACCGCGCACAGAACCTCCGGCCACAATGCGGTCCGTTCGGTGCTTCTCACAGCCCCCGGTCCTCGACCACGAGCGGCCGGCGCCCGGAGGTTTGACATTAACGGCAGCTGTTTATAGTCAGATGCAGACCTGTTTAGTGCGGTCACTACATTACATTACAGCTATTCTGCTGATGTTTCTAGCTGATGTTCAGGGGACAAACCCCATTGGAGCAACGTGGGGTTAAGGGCCTTGCTCAAGTGCGATGCATGGATCTTATCATGGCTTGAACTACCAACCTTATGGGTCCCAGTCATGTACCTTAGCCACTAGCCTGCAGGCTGCCCCATCAAACGTAGGTCCATTTGTACAGAACTGCTGATGTGATCTCTGGTAGAATCACGACAGCTTTGAGCACCCACTTCAATTATTATACTCACTCGATGACAGTTGCCCTGACGGTGTTTGTTTTAAAGGATACGATTGGGATGGACATTGCTATGGATTGGTATTCTGCTGAGCTTCTTTTGCTGGTTAACAGTTTTTTCTATATTCCTCCTCAAACATTCTCTAACTAAAATAACACACATTCCTCGGCTTTCCGGAGACTTGCGGAGCTCTACTCTGTTCCGTGCAAAGGGAACGTATGGAGAAGCGCTGCGATAACCTAGAATACCTAATACCCAATCAAAGGATTAAACCTTAAAGGCAACGGAGAGCGAAACGGGTCGGGGACTCTGCCTCATGCCGACAGGGAGCCCCAGAGGAGCGACTCTTGAGGATGGGAGTCTCGTCTTCGCTCCAAATTTCCCCACAGGAACGACACAAATTAAAGTGCCCACTTCCTTCAGAAAAATGAGTGCCTGTCAACGGCTGTCAAGGGCAAAATAAGAGAACTTTCATATCACACATTATCTATTCACACAGATGGAGATATTCACTGAAGTAATTCACAATAAGTGTTCCAAGGGTACAAAGGGTTACTCAGGTGAATAGCCGTAGAGTGTATAGAGTCCATTCAGCCAATCACGACTGCATTACTGTCACCCAAACACATCTGCCAGACAAATACATCAAAACTATGCCGCTGAATAGCATCTATTCAGATTTTCTGTATACGGGAGAGATGTTTTTTCTGTTTTTTCCTCCCCCTTTCCATTAGTGTGGCCCAGCAATCAAACACCTTTTTACCTGGAGCGAGACTCCCCCTGACATCAATTTGCTTTCAATCAAAAAAAGCCTGAGTAAGTGATTCGGTCTGTGGGCGAGAAGTCTGTGTGCAAAAAATGAACCGTTGGTTATTTATTTATCCACATTCACGACTGCAGAGACATCTGTCAGGGATTGGGGTTCTATATTTTCCATTACAGCCATTAGCTGGAAAATACGTACATGCACTGCAAATACGTAAACAAAACTTTGTAAATAAATTTTAACATTTTGCAGTAAAATATTGCCACCAGTAACACTTGGCACTTCAGCATTTGGTACAGTGCAGTCCATAAGTATTTGGACAGTGGTACAAGTTCTGCTCTTTTCGGCTCTGCACTCCAACACATTGGATTTGAAATGAAACAATGGATATGAGGCTAAAGTGTAGACTGTCACCTTTAATCTAAGGGTATTTGCAGCCATATCAGGTGACCCATGTACGAATTACATCCCTTTTCACACATATCTCCTCCACTTTAGGGGACCAAAAGTATCACTGTCCAAATACTGGACTGCACTGTATATCTAACCAGTGTCCGTATATCTAACACGTCAAATGTATTATGGTTTTCACCATACATAATGCAATTGTTTACATTTGAGCTATTTACATTTGCCAGTTTCAACAGTGTGGAACAGTGCGGCAACATTCAAGGCACCTTCCCTCTCTCAATAACAATGTGGGGCGGCCTGTAGCCTAGTGGTTAGGGTAAATGACTGGAACACACAAGGTTGGTGGTTCTAATCCACAATAAGGGTAGCCACAATAAGATCCTCACAGCCGTTGGGCCCTTGAGCAAGGCCCTTAACCCTGCATTGCTCCAGGGGAGGATTGTCCCCTGCTTAGTCTAATCAACTGTACGTCGCTCTGGATAAGAGCGTCTGCCAAATGCCAATAATGTAATGTAATGTAATGTAATATAATGTAATGTGTGAGGTGGGAGTATGTGGCCCTGGGTCTCTTCTGCTTCAGCCTGCAGGCCTGGGATTACTGCCTAAACAGGAAGAAGGGCACAGCCTGTGGTCTATAATAACAGGGACCAATTCAAACAATGGCCAGGTAGGCTTACAGTACACGCTCTCCAAAAACCCTTATTGCATAAAAACTGTGTTATTTTTCAATATCACTGCAGGAAGGGAGGAGACCTCAATCGTAAAAAAAGGCCATAAAATGCACAAGTTACAAGGTCCACAGCGTCGAAATTGCTACCCAGTACAGGACCCCGCTGGCTGTATGAAGGGGAATACGGAAGTCATGCCGGTGGGGGTGCTCAGAGGCATCATCTGTATAAAATTGTCTGCACCGGGGTGCCGACAAACTGTTGGCTAGGACGCCAAAGACCTTGTGACTGCGAGGCTGAGGTTCTGCTTTAAAACATTTTTATTGTGCCCAACACACTTCCTTTGTATCATTATCTTTTTTCGGGGGGCACTTAAAAATCTGTATTCCAGGCATCAGACAAAATATTGTGTATCGAATTTTGCGTCGCTGAAGAACCGTGATAGGAAACATGTCCCTGTATCGTAAAATTAAATTACAGCAAACTCCCACATTACTGCCTCCTGCCTCAGAGACATACCGGATTGCCATCCTCATTTAAATGTTAATGTCAATTTCCAATGGAGATTGACAATCTGGCAATGTGTCAATTTTTACATGCGTGCCTCAGTAAAGGTGCTATTATACTTCAAAATCAACTAACAATGTATTTGAATTGTCACTGTAAAATAAACTTTATATTTTATATTCGGTAAATAGGAAAAACTTGTGAGGATTGTTTCCTTGGTTTGCCATTCAACTTATTTTTATTTTATACTGTGGTAATACCGTATGGTGAACCTGATATCAGGACGCGAATAGCATAGTGGGCAGAGTGTATTGTCTAGTTTCCTAAAACGCTTTGGGTAAACACCCACATGCCAGTATTGCAGTGTGAGGAAACATGCAGAGTGAGCTGAGTAAATAAGGATTCAGTGCACCACTAGTCTGCTACCAACACAAGGCAGGAAAGAGGAAGCGTGATTGTGATTAGCTGGACAGAATATAGGCTAAATCCTAGCACACCAGGTTAAATGGGCAAAACCCAGGAAAGTTGGAAGTGACCGTTTCTGCTGGAGAGCCTTTCAGGGCATCTGGCAGGTTGGTACTTTTTGCACTGAAGGATTGTAGGTATGGTGGAGCTGTTTTATTCTCTGGCCTCTAGCCTCTAGCCTAACCTGGTTTTAAACCAAGCTGTAACAGGTAGCCAGTGATATGAGTTCGGGAGGGGAGTGATTTCAGTGTACACGTAAAGAAAAAAGTTGTGGCTTCATTATGTATTAGCGAAAATGGGTTAGAGGTACAGGCAAGGAGAACGGTAGAAGGGAAAAGAAAGAAAGAAATTGAGTAAAATTCACTGTGAGTGAGGTTGGGATACAATTGATGCTGCTAGAAGACATCAGGGAAATTGGTGCATCAGAGAATGATAAACATCATTAAGTGAATGCTTTCTTTTGTTAATTCAGTCAGCTTCTGAATAAAAAGGCTAGTTTTGTGTGGATTAGAGGGTACATTTCCCAAGACTTTCATATTTTTCCATCGATTCATGATATGCATACAGTATATGTGTGAAAAAAGTAATTGGATACACCTTGCCATTTTTCTTTACAGTGAATCGGCAAGTCCCTGCAGGAGAGACAGAAATGCATTAGAGCCATTCCAGCCAATTTTAGAAAAACCTCCCACCTCATTGTCTCAGATTTTCTTGTAATTGTCTATATTTGTGGCTTTTTATGAATTCTGAAAGATTTTTCTGTGAATTCTACTTAGGTTCTGAGTTATGCCTCTTTACAAAACATAAATAATAGAAAAAAATACACTTGCGAAATAGCATTTCATTTTACAGCATTTTCAGCAGCTTGTAAATCCTGTTCTAATAAAAATATCATCACCAAAATTGGTGTACATCTCCACCCATATATTCAGGAAATGTCTTGCTTTCTGTTGCCTCTAAACCTGAAAAAATAATCTGAGTACCCAAAAATGCATATTTATAGTGCCAAAATTGGGGTTTAAAGTATTTTAGGAAGTGCATAGAATGCTACTGATTAACAATAAAATTTTTAACAAGTAAAAACAAAACAAAGTCCATGTGTAAAAACGAAAAAAAAAACGTGTTTTTTTTGGAAACACCAAAGAGCTTAAGGTGCCTTCTC
The DNA here is from genome assembly GCF_963514075.1 of Conger conger. NCBI lineage: Eukaryota > Metazoa > Chordata > Actinopteri > Anguilliformes > Congridae > Conger > Conger conger. Next base: position 28,200,887 of record NC_083763.1, on the reverse strand, counting down.
ATGAGCCAAGATTAGCGAAACTCCAGTTTTGGCCGTTATATGCATCCATTAGTCTGTTGTGGAAGAGCGAGAACATGGCTGCTGACTGGGTTGTACAGGTGACGGTGAAAAAAGTGAAAGGGAGTATCAAAGAGTTGCCATCATAAACAGGTTGCTGCCATACAAAGGTGACCGCAAGGCAGGTTTCACTGTGTACAGCAGTTATATAGAACAAACACACTCTTATCTAGGGCAACTCCAAGGGTACAGTAACAGTGTCCTACCTGAGAACTGAACCTTCAACTTTAGAGCTGCAAGCTCTACATACATATAGCCTACCACCGTTGGTGTGTGTGTATGAGAATGGGTGAATGAGAGCCATTAATTGTAAAGCACATTGGATATTTTACATTTTGCATTTACATTTTTGTCATTTGGCAGACGCTTTTAATCCAAAGCGACTTACAAGCGCATAGGTTCTACCACAAGTCAAAGCATCACATCCAGAACTAGGAAAAGACACATGGAATGCTGTTCTAAACAGTCGTCATCATAAGTGTAAATTTTTTTTGGGGGGGGGGGGGGGGGGGTTAGACAAGGATCGGGAAATCAGGAGGGAGGACTAAGGTAGAGTTTGAAAAGGTGGGTTTTGAGTCATTCCACCACTGAGGAACCAGAACGGAAAACATGCGTGAACGTGCAGCTCGACCGCCAGGTGCACGTAGAGAGGGAACCATAAGGCGACCAGAGCTGGCAGACCGGAGTGGTCTAGCTGGGGAGTATTTAGATTTAGATATCCTATTTATCCCAAAGTTTTCCTCTGCTCTGCTCACCTGGGTGCCTGATGAAGGCAGGATTATAACTATGACTGGTCAAGAGGCCTGCAACTCCCGTTCACCTGCACAGTGGAATTCTGTGAGCCCATCTGAATAGAACCATTTAGTCTCACTGGGAATTTGGACAGGATATTGGGCACAGCCGAGGATTCAAAACTGGCTTTGGGATCTTAGAAGGTCTTTGCTTTCGGACCTTAGTTTCATTTCCCAGTTCAGGTCCTTTAGCAGAGTGCAACTCAGAGGAGAGGGCATGTCACCCCCTTTCATGGCTACCAGTATCAATTCTAGTAATCTGGTTGTCCTTGGAAATCATCCAATCAGACCTTAGAGGGAACATCGCATGAACAGTAATATTGAGTCTGAACCATAGCTTAGCATGGTTGTTCATGTTGTTCATGTTGTTCTACACGGTCTAAACTCACAAAACCCCTTCACAAACTACACCCGCTCCATCCCCGAATACTGTGACTACCTTTTAGTCTAGTGAAAATTAAAATCAGCCCAGTTCACTGAGACAAACCCAAAGGGCAAAATCATTGAAGCTAGGTAACAAAAGCCCTCTGCATTCACAGGGAACGGTCAGCTCACTACAAAAACCAAAAAAATAAGTCGATCTCAATAAGTATTTTAGTCTTATATTTTGACTTAGGATTTGATTTATATTACCGTTTTTTCTAAATAAGACAAAACTATTGGCAGCTATTGCATTGACTCGTTTCAAGATTTGCCAATGGGGTAAGAACTTCATTTGTCAAGCAAACAATACCTTAAAACAAGCTAATACGGCTTTGAGAAAAATAAAGATTGAAGTCTCATTACAATAGTAATACACATAAGACAGACTTTTTTTCTGCAGTGCTGAAACTAAAAGGTTTAGGAGAAACTCCCGAGTGAAACAAAGCATTATGTAATTTGTGTGGCCACTGTTTTTTTTTTTACATTTACACAAAGGCAATAATGACATGCATGTAGCCGAAGGCATGTGGCACACAGGTTTATGTCCTCAGGAGATGGACGGCACAATCTACTAAATACCCATCTAGACCATATGCTAGCACACACACACTCATATAACTCAGAGCGAGACATGAAGGTGCACTCACCTGAAATTGAGAGAAGCGACACAACGGAGGGAGAAAAACCACAGCAGGAGACATGGAAACAAGAAAAAAATATATTACAACATATTCTAGGAACATTGTCCAAAATACCAAGTGCATAAAAGCAATGTGTTCCTCCTCCCCTCTCACAGCATGAGAAGCTTTCCCTCATTCTCACACCATGTCGTCAATGCAAGCAGACCGTGAGCTGGGCTTCAAACAGACCACGAACAGACCAAACAGTGTCGCCTCTGCCCTCATTGTAGGTTCCATTATCCCGCATGAACACGAGCGTGTGTGAGCCTGTATGTGTGTGTGTGTATGTGTGTGTGTGCAAGAAAGCAACAGCCCCCACTTGTAAAAGTATTACCCTGCCAGAAGTTGTGACCGCGTTGAGCCAGAATGGCATCCGGTGTGATGGTAACACCATCATCCACGGGTGGCAGTATTTCTGTGCATCTCCTCACCTTATCCGAAATAATGAACCTTTGTTCACGCTAGTCACAGTCCTCTTGTGTGATAGCACATCGAACGTTTAATGTGTTCAGCTGTACGGTGCCACTGCTGAGCACAGGCACACGGCTGGCAATTAGGAAGAGCATTTGCCAGCGCTAATTGTCGCCCTCCTCCCTAATGTGGTAGTATTCTGCTTTTTTGCAGTGCAATCAAGTGGCAAGTTTGCATCAAAACACAACCACATCCAACACACAACAGTGAGGTATGTTAGGTAATGTTGCTTTTTTAAACTTTTTTTTTTAAAGCAAATTTTTCACTGTCTCTCATTCCTTCCTTCCATCTCTTTCTCATTTTCTTTCTGCATTCCTTTTGCATGCTCAATCTTTTATTCTCCATCTCTCCCTCTCCCCTCTCTCAGTGCTACACTGCCAACTGCTACACTGAGTGTAGCTAAGTGATGTGCAAACACTGGCAGGCATTTGCAGGAATGTTCTAGGCCTGTCCTTTAACACAAGGCGTGCCCTGGCACTAGCCCCAGCTGTCAGTGCGCACCGTAACTAAAACCTGCCAGTTTTGGCCCAGCATGGCGGCACGGGCCAAAACTGCAGCCATCATCTCTGCAGGTGCCCCGCCTAGTCCAAACAGCCCTTTCTCCGGCTCCGCACGCCTGCTCTACACAACGGCCGCTTAAAATGGAAAAAGAAACCCCCCCGTCCGTCAAACTTAAACAAATGTCGAGCCTGCGTCAAAACAACACCGTCTCACTGCGGACACCTGCCGCTAACTCCAGGATCCGTCTGTGGCGATGAGGCGGGGGCATTCTGGGAGAGGGCCGCCGCCACACCGGAAGATTCTGGAATCCTACCTCCGGGTTACATTGTATGTGTAATAGTGTCTACGTGGCAGGGCGTGGTGCTGTACAGCCATTGGTCTAAAGCGAGTGTGACTGGTGTCCCTGTCGTCCGACAGCCAGTGGGTGGGCATGACGTGGCAGAAAGAAGGGCAGTGGGCGGGACATTAAAAAAAGCCCAACAGGAATTCCCGATTGGTCGATCCTGCACTGAATCCTGTAGACAGTGTGGCCTGTGTGGGGTCCTTGGAACTGGGTCCCTCCTAGTAGGTCCAATGGGATTAATTGATTCGACAGCTGTTTGAAAGTCACTGTGTGAGGGTACGTAGGGGGTACTCAGACAGTAGAGACAGGAAAAGGAACCATGTGAAGCACCAGGGCGGATGAATCGCAAATGCCGCCAGATGACATAAGTAAGAGCGGGTTAACGAGGCTAACGGTCGTAATGATCGGGCGTCGGGAGGGCTGCAGAGAGGATTATGGGAAACGGGACTTTGATAGGGAAAGTGAACTGTGGCCTCTCTGCCATGAGTAGTACTCTGAAGTGAACGCTTTTCTTATGTGGGTCCCACTCCAGGGACCTGCCCGAGAGGCACCTCCCAAAAAATAAAAACATTTACGAAATCTCCCTCTGCCTTGAGCTCACCGATGAACTTCAAGCAATCGCAAAGCTTCAAGTAGCAGTATTTTTCATCCTTAAAATCGCTAATGCTCATTTCTCATTTCTAAAGGATTTCAATTGCTTCGCCAATCCCATCTGCTCCGAGGATTAAAACGTCCTCGCGTGTCAAACACGCGACAGAGGGAAATGATCTCCAGCCATCCTCGCTTGCGGAAAGACAGCTTTAAAAGACACAGGAGTATGTTTCCAAGGGACTCATCTAGTCTTTGTGGCCTGATAACATCCAGCAGTGAGAAAAACAGAACTGAGTGCTGGGTGTAAAGTAGTATAAAAAAAACCTATTCTCAAACTCAGGAGAGCAGGAAAAACAACAAGGCGCTCATTGAACAAAAGAGCAAAGACATCTGGAGGAAAACAAAGAAGGGTGCCACAGTGCAGAGAGTATTAAGCTGGGCATACTTCAATGGAGTTCAAGGCACTCACAGTGGAAGAAAGCAGTTACGAAGCCCTTATTAAATTGCCATATTGATGATAAATTATAAAACCAGTCTAACGCCAACACGTTTCGGCCACATCAGCCTTCATCAGACGATTAGTTTGACTGGTTTTAAATTTCTCATTGATATGCCAATTTAACAAAGTCTTCTTAACTCGTTTATTTCTCCGAGGAGAGTGCCTTGAACTTCACTGAAGTAAACCCAGTTTAATTCTCTCGGCACTGAGGCACCCTTCTTTGTTTTTCTCCAAACATTCAAGTCTCTCCCTTTCCCCACTTAATCAATCTCCATTTATCCCTCCTCCCCCTGCTCCTTTCTTCTCGCTCTCTGCTTAAACATCCTAAAATAAGCCTCTGCCTTGTCCCACTGCATTAAGACCAACGCAGCTGTTGTCCTGTCCCACTGCATTGTGGGCACAATTTCATGGCTAAAAATGTCCATGTCGTGTGACGGTATTTAAACATGATGAGCAATTATTTGCTCAGATAGAGGACGTGATGAAAGTGATGACGGAGTGAGGGAAGTTGGTGACCATGAAGCTGGATGTTCCATCCTGACATGACACTGGCGGCGACGCTCAGTGACAGGAAGTGAGCGGGTTACCCCAATTAAGGAAGGAAATTCTTATACCCGCCTTCAGTTGAGATGGTTTTGCGAATGGGCAGGAAGAACTTGCGTACATTTAAATAAATAAATAATGTGTTGTTTAGCTGATGCTTTTATCCAAAGCGACTTGCATTTGATTAGACTAAGCAGGGGACAATGCCCCTGTAAGAACGCCCCAAAGAGCAATGTGAGGTTGAGGGCTGTGCTCAAGGGACCAACAGTGGTGCGGATCTTTTCGTGGATACACCAGGCCTATAGCCACTATGCTATAGGTTGCCCCATTTCATACAACTTTTCCAATGTGTTCGATTCTGTGATATCGTGAAAAGGTCCAGTGAGTGCAAGCCCACCATTATGGATCCTGACCTCTGCGGACCACACCGATTGGCTCGGAGAAATGCAGAAGATTTGCAAGTCCTTCCGGAAAGCTGGCTTTGAAATAAATGACAATTGTTTTACGTATTACTGTCAGCAACACTGCGCTAGCTGAGCAATTTAGTGGTTCTTGACCTGTTAACAAGGATCAAACAATTGTATCTTAATGTAAAGTGCAAACATGATTCCAATACAATGCCCACTCAAATTGTATTACATTTGCACTACATGCATCACTAGGTTACACAGTAGTATAAACACTACTGACGATCTCACTTGGGTACACATTCATGGGTACACATTTGCACCTTGTCCAGCACCATCAAGAGTCCAAGTAGCATACATATTTGCTAATTTAGTGTTTGAAATTTGACAAAAGACATTGCACCAAATAAGCGTTACAACGGTGGGCCTTATGTCCGTCAAACGGCTTTGAATAAACAGGCGTAGGAGCCGAACGATATCAGCAGCCAGCAGAACCCGGATCAATGGAACACTCAGCGGGGTCTCTGGTTTCAGCATGCGAATCGCGCAGATACGCCAGAAACGCTACAAACACGCCCCTTGGTCGGGATAAACCGCGCAGGCCGACGTGTGTTTCTGATGTATCGGACTTGTTAGTTTTCCCTCCCCTAAACGGTTCATTCATTTTTCTCACAAGAAGCAAAAAAAAACCCTGAAGAAATATGAAAGTTAAAAGTGGAAATTAAACATTAAGTCTGCTAATCCAGTGAGACGGAATGCCTCCTGGGGGAGGCAGCGTGAGCCGACTGCCGCAAAAATCACGAGGAGGAGCAAGACGGGGTAAAATGGAGGACTAAAAAGAGGGGCGATAAAGTGAAAACATTTACGGAGGTATAGAACGGTTACAAAAAGTGATTTGAGAGAGAACTGATATAGGCCGGCAAGATATTGGAGGGAGGCAGAGACAAGTAAACAGAGCAAGAACCTTGTGTCCGAAAATTATAGCCTACTGCTTCAGTAAGACCACTACGGCAACCCCGAGGTAACTCCTTGCTGTGCCCCCCTCCCTGCCCAAACTTGTGGGTTAGACTTAGTACCGTAAGCATGCATAAGGTTGTGAGAGCTAAAAAATAAACATGTATAATGCAACAGACTACACAATTTCTGTCCTTCACGATGGTCACCATGTGAGATTAGGTAATCATAGTGCCATAAATTATTGGCCGGGAGAGTGGCAACGGTATGACCCCGACCAATCATCGTATGCTGCCGTCATCGCGTCATCTGCTGTCATCATGATCTTCATCGGGAGTTCATCGGTCAGCAAGGAAGAGGGTCAAGAAATTGCCAATCATGTCTACAGAAGTGCTACGTGTGATGCTGGTGGTCAGAAAAGAAAAAGAAGAGAAAAGAAAAAACTATTGTGGACCCATTCGTGGGTGTCACGAAGAGGACAGTATGGGCGGTCTATCCTTCAAGGAGAACGATTATGTCACACTACAAGGGGTAAAGACGCCCGTTCGTCGCTCCTGAGGTTTATATTGGGGCCTGATGCTGCGAAATTTGTTGGCGGTGACAAAATCGGGTCAAAATCTGTTTTTTTGTGTAGTCTGATCCCGTTGTGTAGGTGTGTAAGTACGTAAGAGCTAGTAAACATACATAAGGTTGTACGAGCTAGTAAACATGTATAACTATGAACGAGTTAGTAAACATATATAACTATGAAAGAGTTAGTAAACATGTATGACTATGAAAGAGTTAGTAAACATGTATATGGTTGAAAGAGCTAGTAAACATGCATAAGGTTGTACGAGTTTGTAAACATTAGCTTATAAGAGTTAGTAAACATGTATAAGGTTATAAGAGTTAGTAAACATGTATAAGGGTGTAACAGTTAGTAAACCTGTATAAGGTTGTAAGAGTTAGTAAACCTGTATACGAGTATAAGAGTTAGTAAACCTGTAAAGGGTGTAAGAGTTAGTAAACCTGTATAAGGTTGTAAGAGTTAGTAAACCTGCCAGTTTTGAGTATAAGAGTATAAGAGTTAGTAAACCTGTATAAGAGTATAAGAGTCAGTAAACATGCATAAGGATATAATAGCTAATGCTGCTGAGGACACTCCAGCAGTAGAACGTTGTGTCCACGTTCCAACAGGCCATCGCTTATATTTATCCTCATATGGCTTGTGGCGTAATGCCAATCCACAGACTGTTTCTCTCTATTTGACCCAGCATATTTAGGAGTGGGTTCAATCTAACCACAGTCTTGATCGTTGGGAGTATACATAAACACTGCTTTTCCAGTCTTTCAGTTAATATTTATTTTTTACGATCGATAACAATAAAAGTGTAACACTCCCTTCGTCAGTTTGTTAATCGAAATGAAGGACATGAAGTCGTTCGCTTAGATTGGAACACGGCCCAAGGGACAGGTAGACTAAATATCACTTTGCCTCTTTTAATTGAGCTTTACATTTTTATGCACACATAGACAGAGGGCGAGGAAGTCATTATTACAGTCTGGGGGAGCTATCCAGATAATGAGAAAATTCTGACAATAACCGAAGAGAAAAACCTTGAACCGAAACGGTATGTATCTCGACGGACAAGGACCAGACACACAGGTGCATTCTTTCCAAGGCCATTTTCCTGTGAAATCCCTGCTATATCGATAGCAGGGAGGAAATAAAGACGATCTGTCGTCTCAGAAATGGGGGAAAACAGACAATGAAAATGGCAGAATAATGTGCAATGAATGGTTCCCCATCAGACACTTTGTACCCCGTGCACCACTTATTATGAGAAGAACAAAGCAGGCTTCCGGAAGTT